>NC_090801.1:55032955-55335985 GCF_036512215.1 Solanum lycopersicum | reverse complement strand
TATTTACTAAGTAAATAGAAAATAATGATATCTCTAAATTTTTTATGTGCAAAGATTAAATTTTTTGTGAAAATATATAAGATTAATAAAGAAATCGTAATCGACCTATTAAATCAATTCTCCTGACATAAAATCCTATCCTCTTTGCGGATGTGATAAATTTATATAAAATAAATATTTCACTCGTTTATATCATGAAGTAACACGTAAAAAAAAGATTTTTACATTATCAATTATCAACACGGATGATAGGATAAGATGGGAAAACTCAAGGAACTTTAATCACTTAATATTTAAAAAAAAACAGAAATATCACATCATTTGGTTGTATATGAAGTATTTGATTTTTGTTGGTGTGAATCTAATGATAAGTAATTAATTCATCATCTGACTAATTATATCCACCGTTCATGTGTACCAATAACAATAAGAAAAGTTATGCTCCCAAATAGTATTACTATTACTAAATCAAAGATTTATTAGTCGGTAAATTTAGGGGTCGTATTTGATATTACGATAAAATAAATAGTCATTGAATAAAAAGTAATAACTTATTTTAATTTATTTTTACTCATTTTAAGCTATTCTTTGTATTTGTCAAGTATATTTTTAAAATTAAAAAACTAACTTAAGAATAGATTTGACTAAACTTTTACACAAATTCAAACAACCTATTAATTTTGAATAATTTGATTCCCAACTAAACGATCCATAATATATAATTAGAGTTTTGAATGAGTTGGAAATTGACAGGGGAACAAGATGGATTAGTGATAAGACCTCTCTTTCAGTTTTATAATAATTAAAATAAAATAAAAAAAAAAGTTTTATCTATTAGGGGCTGCTAGATTAAGATGTAGACAAAATACTTTTTGTTATATATCATACTAAATTAGGAATATTAATTACAGCCTTTTGATTCTTGTGATTCAATAAATATCATTGGTGGGGCAATTCAAGAATTGATGTTGTACTTGATGTTGATATATCACATATGTAAATACAAAACTAGTATTGTTATTAATATTTAAAAGCAAAACTCTCGAGTTAAATTTAGTAAAATTGAAAACAACAACTTGTTAGGTAACCTTAATTGAATGAATATGATGTGGTAGGTTTTTCTGTCATCTTCATTGACAAATCATATGTAGAATGTTATCAAATAATACTGATAATTAATTGAAAAATTGATATTTTATTAATTCAAGTTGAATTGAATTGAAGTTCTGACTGCTAATTGTTTTGCTCTAGTCCAAAAATGTTACTCCCTCCATTCAAAATTGTTTGTTATGGTTTTTATTTTTTGAGTCAAACTATAAAAAATTTGATTAACATTTTAAGATATATATTTTCATCATATTAATATTCAAAAAATTGTAATTTATAGTACTTTTCATGTAGTTTTAGAATATCTATTTTTTTTGTTTAAAATATTAAATTAATGTGATCTAATTTATCATTAAAAATTAATTAAATTAACTTTTAATAAGCGTAACATGACAAATAATTCTTAACAGATGGAGTATTATTGATATTGAAATACAGAAAAATGTATTTCTCGATAAATGACATTTTAACTTTTTGCATCTTATTGTAGTAAAAGATGAAAATTTAATCACTTCTAGAAAATAAAATATCTCTCATTGCTATACAAAGAAAAATTAAAATAAAAAATAGTGGAAAAGATGTCATAAAATATCAAGACGAATTTTAAAAACTTGGTGCATGATCAACTTGGATGGTACTCTCCCGTCTCAATTTATGGTTTATTTTTAAATTAATATATCTATTAAAAATATATATATATATATATATATATAATATTTACTATTTTATTTGTATTAATTGATAAATTTTTTAAATCAATTAACTCATTTAAAAGATTTTACACTTTTTTAAAAACGTTAAATCTCTAAATAAATTCATTTGTTAAAAAAAAGAGTCAAAATTGGACTCGTAAAAAGGAATAGAGGTAGTAGTAAAAGAGAAATATTAATCTCTAAGGATTCTCCAATATTTCTTAATCCTCAATTAGTAATATAATCTTTAACTTTTTAATAAAGGCATTTTTTTTACTAGGAAAAAACAAGAGGAAGAAGAAGGGATCCAAAATTGTTTTTTTAACCGCCAAAAAATGTAGTTCAGTGAATGAGACTATACCTCCGTTATTTAAAAATTTCTTATTCCAATTCTAAATATAAAGAAAACCTTTACTAAACGTTTCCTATAATTGAGGCCTTATTTGAATAGTTGAAAATAATGAAAAATCTAGATATAATTTAAAATGACCATTATTGGTGCACATAATGACAAAGAAATATGATAAATGAATATGAATCCATTTAGACAAGTCATATCTAGAAGTTTATTTTATTTTCTTTTGAAACAAATGACTATATTAGTATAAGTTATATTGTTGAGAAGCACATGACATGAACCAATCTCTTAACTAATTAATACTTTCAAGTACAACTAATAAACTAGGTGGATGTCATGTCAAACTTGTTAATTCAACAAAATAAACAGGATTGAGTACACATAATTAATTCATCTGGTCCACTTCTAACTAATAAAAACAAATGCCATTATTTTGAGGACTTTCCAGTGTCTAAATTAATTGATGAACAAATCTAGGACGTATTAATTGTTTTATTTTAAACACAAAATATTCACAAAACAACAACAACAACAACCAAAAAAAAAAACATCAAATGTCATGTCCTAACCCATTCACATGTGTTTTCCAGAGGAAAGGCCATTGTTTATTTTGGTAATGTCATGTCAGAATTATAATTAAATTTAAAAGAGGGCAGGATAAATAAATAATTAAATGCATATTGTTAAATAATATGAATAGAATTGAGTGATAGGTAAAATCTCTAGTTGATCTTTATCTTTAAAAAATAGTTATTTGGTTGAGGGAATACTAGATGTTTGGTAATTTCTCCTTGATCAAAATAATAAATATTATATTAAGGAAAATTAATTTAATCCATAATCAATGGATATTACTTAATTGAATAGTTTCATTATTAGCCCTCCATGTTTATAAGAAAAATACAAAAATTTTGGTCACAACTTCAATACATAAAACATATTATATAAGACTAAAATATAATTTGAAATTTCCTTTTTATACTTCTTGGTCATAATTACGGTTATTTGTGTAATTTTATAATAGTGGCTATTTTTCAAATTATAATCGGTTCCAAAGTTGCTATAGGGCTATATGAGAATTTTAGGGTCCAATGGGCCAGATTCAAGGTACAAAAAACAAGTCCAATGGGCCAGAGTTAAATAGTACACAAGTCCAATGGGCCAAATGACAAATAAAGTTGGACTTTTTCCTACTAGTTAACAAGCCCAAACTCAATAAGTACCGGAGAATATTTCAGAAATAACAAATATAATAGTTATAATAATCCTCTATAACTATAGTTTCGATAAAAATGTGCTTCATAGCTATAATTTCATTTGCAAAGGAGGTTACAGGGTTTTTTTTTTGATGCCTGTTTGTATATTTCGTTTGTAAATATACAAATAGGAAAAGTATATACGGATTTTGTACCTATATATTTAGGATTTTTCAGAGCTCCTTCGGTATATTTCGCTTGTCAATATACAATTAGACTAACTTATTATGAGTCTTTTCTATACGGTGTAAAATAGCTTGGCTAAACTTATACAAAATTATGAATTTATACAATTAGAAACATGATTTATTAATTCTGGATTCATACAAATCAAACAACTAGCAATATTGTGCGAAACTATACCTACAAATTAGAATTTCCCTAAACATTAGTATTGTATTTAATATGATTTAAATATTTGATATTCTGCACAATGTCCCCTAGGTATTATTGTTGATCGTTAAGTTATTCTTTCATTGGGCTGAAATTCAAGTAATCGTCAATGGATCAAGTTTAGAAATGGCTCTAAAATAAATGGGTCGTTGTCATTTTGTCTCCTGTGAAGAAAAGTCCAATAAAAATGATCTTTGCAAAGGATGGTATTGATTTCCTAACCCCACTTAAGCACTTTTTCTGTTTACTTTTATTTGTCATGTTGCGCTTTTTAAAGTCTAAGACAATGAGCTAGAAGTTTTTCCTTTGTTGGTGAAAGTTAGAACTTAGGTGTATTGTCCATCAAACATGAGTTTTAAATTTTGTCCACAAAGCTAATAATCAAGATATCTTAAAAGAGTGAACTTACTCAATTAACTAGAAGTTTTGCCTTAGAGACAAAAGTTAAAACTTTTTATGTGGCCATCAGGCATATTAAGTTCTAACATTTTTCTATAAGGAAAACTTTTTTGGATATGACAAGACAGTGAACGTGTTCAATTTTTCAGAAGCTTCATATTACATGTAAAAGTTAGAACTTGGGTTATGTTGACTATCAAATATAAATTTTAACTTTCGCTCTGTATTTCAAGACAAGGAATCTGTTCAATAAACCATAGGTGTTGCGTTATAGGCAAACGTTAAAACTTGCTTGATAGGCAACATATAAATTCTTCCCAATAACTTTTTTGAGTTAAAGCTAATTACTAGAGATTTTATTCAGGACATAAATTTAAAATTAAATACTTTTTGGAAACACTTGACGTAATTTCCTCATTATCAACTTAAATCGATGAAATTCAAAGGGCACATAGTAACAAGTTTAGTTTATGTTTGTAAAATGTAATTTATCTCGTATGAATCGCGCAACAAAAGACAAGTAATATTTACTGGTTATTAATCAGTAAATGGCACTAAATTGCAGAACCCAAAATTCTAATAAAGGGATTAAGAAAAGGTCAAACTTGGAGTGGACTATTGAGCATTGACTAAACATAAGATTTATCTCTAATAACATTATTAACACATACCTTAATTTAGATATTTATTGACCAGATCTAATTACAATCATTTTTTCCCCTTAAACAGTAAATACCAGTCGTATAACATTTGCTATTAAAACGTAACATTAGCAAATCCAATAATTATAACCAAAAAAATATATGGCAAAGTCTTTAGCTTCCTTGTGTTGTATTCTTTTTTATGTTTCCCTCATCCTTGGTAATTTAAATATATTGTTAGAATTTGAATCTGATTTTATCGGACTGTTTCATTGACTACTAGACAACAACATAATTTTGACGGTTCGATTTACAATTTTTTTTTTGCAGTTGATGAAAATGTTGGGAGAGTGGAAGGGATTTGTTACAAAGAGGTGCATGAGGTAATTTGCAAAAATGATGATCCAGAACAAGATTGCTTGCCTACATGTAAACATTTATTTGGAGGTGGAAATAGAGCAACTTGTGCACCTCAATTTGATGGACCTAGCATTTGTGCTTGTGTATATCAATGTTGAATAAATATTTATTAATCAAATACTCCTAATTTGGTCCTTTATATATGTGATGATTATTGGTTAGTAGTTCGATCAAAAAATATCTATATCATTAATGTTTCGATCCAATAATCTCCTATCGATAATATCTTTTGGTCAAAAATCCCTTTTTTCTATAAACTTATTATTTCTTTTATTTTTTGAACACATTATATTTATAATAAAATATCATTTTGAAAGCTCTATATTCTTATTTTTTTCTCTCTTAATCTATTTTTGGCTGAAATAAAAGTGGATTTTTTTTCTTAAATCTCTTTATATCATTTTAAATAGTAATACTGCATATAGTACTTTTTAATTTAAAACGATATTTTAGGTCAGCTATATAAGATTATGATAACTTCATCGTTAATTTACACTAAAATAACAATTGAAAAAAAAAATCTTCGTAAAATAAAAATAATTTTAATTTCAATCTTTTCGCAATTAAAGTAGGATAAACAACTATTATATATTTCTTTGATTTCAAAGTTAATATGTTAACACCTTCAATGAAGACTCAACTGCTCAACTACTTAGCTGATTAACTTCTTCAATGGTGATTTGTGTGCAGGTGTGTGCAGAGAAGAATGTGATACGCAGAAGTGAAGATTGGAGAAGAGAGAAGAAGGAATAACAGAATGTAGTGTAAAAAATGTGTTTTGTTGTATATTGATAAGATCAGTATCTACATGTATATATACATCACATGTTCATAACCAATTCAGTAAAACAGTTATAACTAATTTATGCTCATAACTAACTAATGAGCTGTATAGTTGTACCAACTAACTACTTTAACTAACAACTAATTACTCAACTAATTGCTATCTATTATTTTCAATACTCCCCCTCAAGCTGTATGGTGCAAATAAGTTGTATACACCCAGCTTGGATAATAGGAAATCATGTTGAGTTCTCCCTAAACTCTTTGTTAGTATATCAGCCAGCTGCATTCTTGAAGGCACATGTTCTGTCTGAATGAGTCCTTCTTGTATTTTCTCTCGAATAAAGTGGCAATCAATCTCTATATGTTTAGTTCTTTCATGATAGATAGGATTAGCAGCAATTTGGAGTGCTGCTTTACTATCACAAAACAATCTAATTGGTAATTCCAACTCCATCTTCAGCTCTTTGTACAGACCTATTAACCACACCACTTCCGATACAACATTAGCCATGCTTCTGTATTCTGCTTCAGTAGAACTTCTTGACACAGTATTTTGTTTCTTCGACTTCCATGAAATCAATGAATCTCCAATTTTCACCACAAAACCACTAACAGATCTTCTTGTCATAGGACATGTAGCCCAATCAGCATAACTCATGTCAAAGTCTTGGCTAGTGAACCTTTGATTAACTTCCAAAGGTGTGTTAACTGGTTTGGTGCCTGCAAGCCCAAAATCTGAAATAAGGTCCAAGGCAAACTTCCTTTGACTTACCATAATATCATCTCTGCTCCTTGCAATTTCAAGACCGAGGAAGTATCTCATCTCCCCCAGGTCCTTGATCTTGAAATGAGTGTTCAACATGAGTTTAGTGGCTTGAATCAACTGAGAAGAAGAACCAGTGATCAGAAGATCATCCACATAAACTAAGATAAGGACCAAATCAGAACCAGAACATTTGGTAAACAAGGAATAATCATGGTGACTCTGAATGAAACCAGAACTTATAAGTGCCTCACTAAGCTTCAAATTCCATTGTCGAGAGGCCTGCTTCAAACCATAAAGTGATTTGTTCAACTTACAGACTTTAGACTCCCCCTGTTGTAGTAAACCAGGTGGAGGAACCATGTACACTTCTTCAACTAAGTCACCCTGTAGAAAGGCATTAAAAACATCCATTTGATGTAGAAACCAACCATGCATAGCAGCTAAGGAGAGTACTACCCTCACTGTTACCATTTTAACAACAGGAGAGAATGTCTCTTGATAATCCAGTCCTTCTTGCTGTGTATACCTTTTAGCTACAAGTCGAGCTTTATACCTCTCTACCTCACCTTGAGCATTAAACTTGACCTTGTAAACCCACTTACACCCAATAGCCTTCTTCCCAAGAGGCAATGATACTAGATCCCAAGTATGATTATCATGTAATGCCTTTAGTTCTAGCTCCATAGCTTGAATCCAATGTGAATACTGCACAGCCTCATTGTAAGAAGTAGGTTCTGGTATAGCTGAAAAATTACACAATGACTGAAAATATGAAGCAGAAATGGAGAAATAGGACATGTATGTGGATAAAGGGTGAGCAGTAGAGTATGTAGGGGAATGTGTAGGACTGTGTGTAGCAGTATGGACAAAGTTATGTAACCATCCAGGAGGTTTAGAAGATCTAGTAGACCTTCTAAGATCAGTAGTAGTAGAATTGTCAAATGGTTGGGAGATTGGACTAGGTGATGAATCAATTGTGATGGAGGTTGGGTCTGGAGAAGTAATAGATGGTTCATGTAAAAGGATGGTAGGAGAATCATCAGAAACAAACATATCAGAATTTTCAAAAAAAGAAGAGTCACAGAACTCATCTTGAATATGTTGAAATGGATATTGATCTTCTCTAAATATAACATCTCTACTAGTGAAGAAGGTTTTAGTAGATAAGTCATATAGTTTGTATCCCTTTTGGGTGGTAGAATAGCCCATAAGCACAGACTTGATGGATCTTGTGTCAAATTTATCACCATGAGTATGGTGATTGACAGCATAGCATAAGCAACCCATAACTCTAAGATGATGTAGAGAAGGTTCTTTGCCAAAAAACACAGCAAAAGGAGATCTTCCTGACAATGCAGTAGATGGTATTCTGTTAATCAAATAAGCTGCATTTTGAACACATAAACCCCAAAATCTGATAGGCAAATTAGCTTGAAATCTAATAGCTTTAGCAACCTCTAGAATCTGTCTGTGTCTCCTCTCTACTACCCCATTCTGTTGGGGTGTGTAAACACAAGAGCTTTGATGAACAATCCCTGTTGTTCTAAAAAACTCACTACAATGAGAATTAAAGAATTCTGTACCATTATCACTTCGAAATATTTTGATATAACCACCAAATTGCCTTTGTATTAGCTGAAGAAAGTCTTTCAATACAATGAATACATCACTTTTATATTTGAGGAGGAAGATCCATATCATTCTACTACAATCATCTACCAAAGTAAGAAAGTATCTATTTCCATCATGAGTAGGAAATTAATATGGACCCCAAACATCAGCATGAATCAAATCAAACACATTATCAGCTCTAGTAGAACTTTGAGGAAAGGGCTGTCTAGTTTGGTTTGCCAAAGGACATATTGGACATGATGTCAATTTGGAAGAACTGGAGATTGCGCATTGCCTATATTTTTTTGCATTCAATCGTAAATATTATGCGAGTCATACCTCTATTCTTTTCTAACCCTTTAGTAGAAATGGGTCATTTTTTATAAGTTCGTAGCTCCGGCCCACAGAATACGATTAATCCAGTATTAATTATGTAAACCCTAGGAAGTTAGCACATACATAGTCCACTTTGTTTTTCATTACATTGTATTTTTCACTATAAAATCCTCTTTATTGAGCGGTCATCTCCACTCGCCTAGAAACATCTAGATGTGTGTGTCTCGCTTGTTTTTCTTAAACATTTGTTCTATTTAAACAATTTCTTTTGTAGTTCTTAAACAGAAAGAATTAACGGAAGTGCAATTGACTGGAGTAAACTTCTAGATTTGCAGATTTATCGACCTCAAGTTCGTATAAGGTAAACATCTCTCTCCTGTTTTTTAATTAAATAATGTAAAAATTAATAATAATGTCCTGTTAGATTTCCCAGCGTACTGGTTTGCAGTTTATTACTTTCGATGATAAACGGCACGAGTTCGAGCCCCCCACTCTCCTCTCTTAAAGCTTTCTTAGCAATGAACATCTAGGGTTTTCGTTTCAGGACTCGAGAAGCAGAGCCGCCCACATGAGTTCAAAATCAAATCGCAACCGCCCTGTGGCGGCGAAGGCAACGGCAGTGGTGATTCCTCCTCCTCCGTCTACGCCGTTATCGGAGTCCGATTACGCCTTCACCATAACCAGAACAGCAGTTGCGCAGATCTGCAGTTCCATTGGATTCACAGCGGCAGAAGCTCCCGTTCTCGGAATCCTAACAGACATCGCCATCAGGTACCTGAGAACAATCGCTAAGTCCGCCGCGGATTCAGCCAACTCAGCATGCCGTACCCAGGCAAATCTCGTCGACACAATCGCCGCCGTGGATGAGCTGAGCTCGGTGAGTGGATTCCCCGGAGCATGGAGAGCTACCGATTGTTTTCTCAACTCCGGCGCGGTGAAGAAACTCGATACATTCACAGAGGATTCCAAGGAAATTCCGTTCGCAAAACCGTTGCCTAGGAAAATATTTTCATTAGGAAGCAGAAAAGGTTTGAGAAATGTAGGTAGTAGTAGTAAGATTGAGTACCTTGGAGGAGATAAGAAGCATATCCCGAAATGGCTACCAGTAATGCCGGTGATTGTGAATCACGAAAAGGAAATTGTTGAGAAGAGAAAAAGGGAACTTTGGGGATATTGTGGTGCTAAAACTGAGGAGGAACCAAAGAGGGAGAAAAAAACTGCTGCTGATAGTGTGGAAAAGGAAAGGAAAGGACTTGAATTGCCATTGAAGAGAGGGAAAGTGAGGTTTAAGATTGGCGGTGGTGGGGTGTCAGGTGTGTGTAGAAGTGGTGGAATAGGGAAGAGAGTATTATGTGAGAATTGGAATTTTGATGATGAAAACTCTCATCAAAACAAGAATAGCCAGCTTTGATGAGGTAATACAACAACAATAGTGTGATCTCATAGTATAAAAAACTATTTTCGAAAGAAACTTGGCGAGGAACAAAATGAGATGATAGAGTGAGTATGAAGAAAGAAGTGGAGTTGCTAACTATACTTTGATTGTATTTTTTTTTGGTTTTTCAAGTTAGCAGGAATTGAACCCTTGACGTGTTGTTCGATAAAACTAAATTTTCTCTCCCTATTTGGAGACCATCTTCACTCCGGACTAAAATGGAGAGTGCAACATATCTATATTTATTATATTTTATGTAAAAGTGGCCATGAATGTAACAAACAGAGACTCGTTTCAGATTTTCAGTTTACTTTTATCTGAATGGAGTGAGATTAGTTATGTTTTACTTAATTATGAGCTGCTTTTATCCAATTAGGGGTTGTTTTGAAGGTGAATTAGGCTGATATTAAGGCATTAAATTATGAATAAATATTGTTATTTAAGGTAAGTTATTTATATATAAAATTAACACAATAGAAAGTTAATGTTTGTTCAAACTTTTGCGGTAGCCTAGTTATTGCTTGTTTGGAATGAAAGTGAATACAAATGCACCTTTCTTTAGTCTAGAATTGAGTTCATGATTGTGGATTGTCAGTGTTTGTTCATATTGGTCTC
Source organism: Solanum lycopersicum (assembly GCF_036512215.1). Taxonomy (NCBI): domain Eukaryota; kingdom Viridiplantae; phylum Streptophyta; class Magnoliopsida; order Solanales; family Solanaceae; genus Solanum; species Solanum lycopersicum. Next base: position 55,325,170 of record NC_090801.1, on the reverse strand, counting down.
TGCAGTAGCTCAATTATTTCTTGTTCTGAATGAAAGTGAATGCAAATGCACCTTTCTTAGTGCAGTGCCGAGTTCATGATTTTGGATTGTGAATGTATGTTATATTGACTTCTGCGGTAGCACAATTATTGCGCATTCTGAATGAAAGTGAATACAAATGTACTTTTTTTTGTGCAGAGCGCAGTTCATGACTGTGGATTAGCGCAAATTTATTTTCAATTTGCAACTTCGAAATTCGCTACTTGTATTTATTATGAGAATTTATATTTCTTCTATGTAGAATATGAAGTGGAATAACTAAATCTTGCATAAAATAATTTCCCTCATAATTAATCAATGCATTGCTAATAGTTGCATAACTCTAACTAGTTATGAGACGAGCACTTAGAACCTGGCTTTGGCTTTCACCAGTTACGTGACTCAAATGTCCATATAAGGGTTAAGGATAGTGATGGCAATGAGGCGGTGCAGGATGGGTTACATGTTGTCCACCCTTCCTACTCTACTTTGAGAACCGTGTGAACAAAGGGTGGCCAGAAGAGAAGAAGGTCTTCATAGAGAGTCACACACTTACTTGAGTAGTCTGCGACTTAGAGCTTTAATTGTTTTTTTTTTCTTCCGTGATTGAAAAGGAGGGCGCCTAGCTATGTTATAGAAAGAGGAGGCGGAAACATTAATGTCGAAGAGAAGCAACTCGACAGGGAAGGAATGAAAAATCGTCAAGGATAACTTCTTTGTTGGCGGAACAAAGGGCTAAATAGCGAGAGTAATTCTTTGAGCTGGTCTTAATTTCCAAAGTCTCCAGAAACTGGTCTAGTTAGATGACAACACTTTTTTTCCCTCTTTCTTGCTGGTAGGGCAATCTTCAATCTTCTCAAGTTTCTCCCTGGTAAAGTTTTGCTTTGTTCTGCCCTGTTTATCTTTCTTGTTTAAATGTAGCCTTGCCCTACTCTATTTAACTTTGTTTAGCCGTGTTTTATTTAGTTTCAGTTTACATAGAATAAATTTTAGGTTTAGCAAACATAAAAATCATGATAGCACTCTGTAGCTACAATTTGCTATTTGCGCTCTATAGCAAACTTAGTTTGCGATGGAGCATCAAATCTGTATAAAAATTACAAACATCTATGATTTGTATAAAATCGCAGGCATCTAATTTGTATAAATCACAACGATTTGTATAAATTGCGTGTATTTGTTTATGAAAATTGAGTTTGTATATGTATATGTTCTTTGTGTTTGTGTATCTGCATAAAATTTGAATTCGTATACAGTTGAATCGAGTTAAAACGGTGTATTTGTATATTAAATCTTTCTCCCGCTTTATAAAAACACAAATTATACATTGTATAAAGCGAGAAAGAGATAAAAACAAAAGAGAACTGGTAAGGAAAAATTTGTGTTGTATAATTGTAAGTGTATAGAACAAAGCGATATATATTTGTATTTGTATATATAGTTTTTTTTAATTTATACAAACACAAACACAAATTTATACATTTATGTTTGTATAAAGTGAGAGAGGCGAGCGAAATTTCTATGAAGAGTGAAGAATGATAAAGTGTTTGCCATATATTAGAATTAAATGAAACTATGATAATAACATTTAATTTGAATTGATACTCCATTACTTCATACAATTTCCCCTTTAAACTATTTTGAAAAGCTTTGACCCACCCTATCACCTGCCTGTCCTGTTTGATTTTTTTTTGAAAATAAAAGGTTTGACCCGCCCCATTCTGCCCCAATTGAAATCCCTATATAAGAAAGGTTCGACCCGCCCCATCCTGCTTCGAGTGCTTCCCGTTTAATTTTTGAAAATGCTTTGACAAGCCTCATCCTGCCCCAATTGCCATCCCTATTAACGAGGGTGACATCAAGTAGCTTCAGAGTAATAATAGGAATAAATATTTAATGCTAGAGTACAACTTAGCTTGTAAAAACAGCCTGCTTACAGTCATTACATGAATGTAATACACCCAAGTGCATTTTTACAATCCTTTGGAAATACATCACTTTACAATATGGTAAATGATCCAAAAAACAACATGCCCTTCTGCAGAAATATTTCGGTGGGGCAAGTACCTGAGGTCCTTCGTCACGTATTAAAGTTTGGCTATGTTGGCTGCCGGAGCATCTGTTGGAGCTGAATGACCTGCTGCTGTTGATCTGGTGGCAGTGCACTTAACTGTTCAGGAGTGAGACCCAGAACTTGTTGCAGCAAGGCAGATTCAACGTCCGAGGGAAGCTGTACCTGTTAAAAAAGAAGAATATTTCTTAATATAAATAATCTACCATATTACAGTTACATCCCATGTGATTCTAAATAAAGTATCAAATCAACACAACAAGGGGCATTTAACATATTCACATCGAAGATTGTATGCATCGGATGTATTAGTTATGCATACTTCCAAATCAATATATCAAGCAATAAAACAAATGGAAGTAGAAACATCTTAATTCACTTATCATTTGCAATTGATCTAATCTTAAGTTCCTTCAATGGATTACAAAGAAACCTCAACACTCTAAAATTACCTGAGTAGCTTGTTTATCAGGGTTTGACATTTCTGCTGCAGCTAAAACTTGAGTCGAGCATCCTGACTGGGGCGTAGATACACTTGCATCAGGTAAGGCATAACTTATTCCATCATTTAGCCTTGTCGTTTTCGATGGACGACTCAGAGGATCTAGATTATATGCTGCCCCTCTCTTCACCTCAGGCAAACCTGAAGGGTAAGCTGGTATGGCAATCAAAGATGAATTATTAGGAGCCTGGGGTCGTCGAGAGTCTTTATTCGTATTATCCAAGACACCAGAAACTACTGAAGGATTTCCCTGTTAATAAAAAAACAAAATTATACAAGTTCACATTGATGTCCCTTTGGAAGAAACAAACTATCACATCACTAAAGGTAAGTCTCTTGCAGAAAGATACATACAGTTCCATATAGCTACTATCCTACGGACTTCCTATTTTATTGCGTTCGGGATACATATCAAGTAAAATTTCCATGAGTAGGAAAGGGGCAAGGAGCAGAGCAAGCGGCAAGGAGCAGAGCAAGCTATAAAGCAACCTTTTGCATAAGATTCTATTCATCTTCTCGTTTCATCCTAAATCTATTAAGTGAATCCTAAGCTCGCTTCCTTTCTACAGAAAATTTGTTCTTTGGAAAATTACTTAACCATTCAAGCATGACAATCATCCAAAGTAAGTTATATTGTCCTTATTAACTTATTTTCAAATTATTGTTCCCGTAGATTTTATATTTTGCCAGCTGCGTTCGTTCATTTGCAGTTGTAGACTAACAGTAAATAAAGATATACACCTGAGAACCTTGTTCCAATGACGGGGTACGCATTGATGAAGGAGGAGGAGGATAGCTTGTCTTTTCTGTCCCCAGCTGACTATTATATGTAAAATTCATGGAAGCAACTGGCCCAGCTTGTTGTAAGAAAAAAGGCTGCATTTGCTGCTTTACAGCAACAGAAGTTCCCACCTGAACTGGCGGATTAATTGACACATTGACTTGGGTTGCATTGACGGAAGGATTTCTAGAAGGGTTAGGCTGACTTTGCAAAACTTGGTTTTGCGATAGTGCTAGTTGAGTCTGAGGCTGTGCCTGGGGGAGCAAACTAGGGGGAAGTGGGGGTAACCCAAGAAGAGACTGAGTTGCCAGTTGTTGACTTTGTTGACTATCTAGAACCAATGGCTGCAGCTTAGGTGCAGCAGATTGCTGAATGTTTGGCGTCTGCAACTGCAAATTTCAAAGATTATCAGGTGCTGCTCTTTGTCAAACTGATCCTCAAAAAACAACTAAAACAGCAGCAGCAGTACAATGCCCATAATAAAATGAAGACAATATATGTGTGTGCTGATTTCCAAATAAAATCAAGAATAGGTGCTCCTTAATGTGATTATGATACCAAACAATAGGAATCAAAGTCAAAAGAACAATAAAGGAAAGGAAAGCTATAGGAATTTTGAAAAGATACACTTTGACAGCTTATCTATATAAATATATACGAGAGAGAGAGGTATTAAAACAAAGGAACCAGTGAACGAACCATTGGTTGGGTTACCATTCCCAGTATTAGTTGTGCCTGCATTGGCAAACAAATACAAACTAGTAACTGTGTGGTTTCAATATCATGCAATGTAAAAAGAAAGAATAGTGATATTCTGATGCTGAGAACAAGTAATATGATCCCCTTCATGTTGCACTAAAGCATGCTCAGCACTCCAGAAAAGAACAGCGGCTATGCAATTTGCAATGAAGAACGGATAATTGTTTTGAAGTCAGCAATACTAAAAATGCTAAACAACAGCATAAACTTGCAATATGTTGAGCATCTAACATAGGTTAATACCAGAAAAAGAGCTTTTGACAAATTTGGAATTGCTAGCAGCAGTTGGCGTGTCTGTTCCTTGTTTTGTGTACACATTGCCTGTCATCAAAATTACAATAATCATGTCAAGCAATTATCCACAAGGCTTGCATACTTGTGGGATTACACTGGGTATGTTGTCCATGTTTGTTGCTATTTTATAAATTTGCAGCAATATTCAAGCAGAACTAGAAATATCATGAGTTGGAGTGGTATGCAATCAACATCCTGACCTTGAACTCAGACATAACATCATTCAGTTGGCTCCTAGACAATTTGGACATATGTAGTGTTAAAGGATCTATCCCAGACTGATTGAATGAGCAGCCACTCTGAGCAGCTCCAAGAGTTCCTGCCATAACGGCTGCAGCAGTCATAGCTACTGACATGCCTAATGGCTGCTGAAGTGCAGAATCCACAGTAAAAACTGGTCCCCCAATGTGTTTTTGAGGATCTGATAGACATTACCACATAAAACGTTAGATTCTAATTTCAAAGAGAACAAAAAACAATTGATGATATGACCCCCCCCCCCTCCCCCCATTTTGTTTATTGAAAAAGAAAGGGTGAAAAAGCAGAAGGGAAATTGAAACATACCACCAACATTCACAGTCATACCAGGTCCGCCGCGACCCTGCCAAAAAGAAAAATATGGTCAATTGAGATGTTATTAAAGTTAGAGATGGAAAAATTTACGTCCAGAAAAATAATGGTACTACGTAACAGATGAAGTTCTCTCACAACATTTATGCTTCTGCTCTTCTCTTCAAGAGGGGTTTGAATATTAAAAAGTCCTACTTGCATCCTAATTTAGTAAACAGTCTTCTGACCGGGCACAACTTTTAGGTAACAGTTGGAGTTCTGATGTATTTAAATGAAAGTGGATTTAACAATGTAGATGAAGCTAACTGTGAAGTTGGTGAAACTGCACCTTGTTTATAGCAAGAAAAATGATATTGTAGCAAATAATTCCTCATTTCAGTCAAGGAAGTATATCGCTGGCCTCCTCAGGTTTACACATTAACATGAGCAAGAGCCTTCTTTATCCAATGAATGGTGGGGGAAATTCAGTAGTTAAATATGATTTTGGGGTGAAAAACAGGACAATTTCCTGCTGCTTACTTGGGTCTACCAGTATTTTGGACGGCGAAAGGCGATAAAAGGCGACAAGGGTCTGCCTCACCACAAGGCTCGCCCCTCACCTTTTTAAAGTGCGGCACCATTTAATACCAAAAAATTAAAATACTTAATTGCAAGTGTAAATAATCAAAATCTCAATAGCAATAACATATTAGCAAATATCTCAATTCCAAAACTGAAAATAGACAGTACATACTAGTAGTCTAGAACTTGAATGAGAAAAAAAACATATAAGAAGTCAAAACAAAGGTAGAAGTGATTCTAAGTCTGAAGAAGAAGAAGAAGAAGGAAAAAGAAACAGAGGAAGAAGAAATCTGAAAAAGAAAAGAAGAAATATGTATCGGTTACACTTTGGAGTCGCCGGAAAAGTCTGGCTAATTGCCGGAGGAGTGTAGTTGAAAACCCTAAAATTTCACCTTTTCTTTAAAAATACAAAAGGTGACACCTTTCTTGCCTTTCTCGCCTCTTGCCTCTCGCATTTTGTCATCATGATGTCGACTTTTGAAGATCGCCTCGCCACAAATCTAAAAGGAGATGAAGGGTTCGCCTCGCCTCTCTGCATTGGCGACGAGGCGATCGCCTTTTACAACACTGGGGGGTCTACATTTGGAGGCAAATCATAGAGCGTCTGTGCGTGTGGCAAGGAGCAATAGAAGAATAGGGAGGAAGTTGGATATGTGGAAAAGGAGTACTTATCCCTGGAGGAAGATTACCACTGATCAATAATGTCTTGGATAATGCCTAGGGCATTGGTCTAGTGGTAAGAACCAGTGGGTGATGTTTTGAAGAAAATTCACTGACCATTCCAACGATAACATGCTAAACACATTCCAAACCCTTTTTGTTGGTGAAATCATTGGGAAGTAGATACCAGTTTTGAAAAAAACAAACATAAAAACATGAGGAATTAAATGATCCAAGTTAGTTTTGGACATCATCGACTCCCTGATTCAATATAGTAGTCGCATCATACTTTAGTAATTTAAATCTTCTGGTGACTCTGTCAATGCAATTATCTTACTTCATCAAAGAAGTACTAATTTTAATTCAAAATATAAAGTACGACAATTAGTTCAAGATTGAGGGGCATCATAGATTCTTCCAACTGAACAAACTATATATCTGAAACTTTGCATAATGAAAACTTTACTTCAACAAATTTTATGCGCTAATGACTAGTTTAGATGTCCAGATCAAGATAGGACATCAAACAAAAAGTTAAGAGTAAGATGTGATCCAAAAAATCTACGAATGACTAAAAAGAAATTGACATATGCAAGTCAGATAGGTTAAACACTGCAGTGTTTTGGACGGTGAGAGGCGACAAAAAGGCGACAAGGGCCTGCCTCGCCACGCGGCGAGGCGAGCGGCGAGGCGCTGGCCTTTTTGAATCGAGGCGCCAATTAATACCAAAAATTAAAAACATTTAATTGCACATATAATATTCAAAATTTCAATAGCAATTACATATATTACAAATACTATAATAATTACTATAGAAGAATTAATTTTTTTCTTCAAAAAAATAAGGGACAGCAGTCACAACACAGCGAAAGCAGAAAGCATTTTACAGTAATCCGGGACAAAACAGAGAGCGAAGAAAACAGAGGAAAAAAGAGAGTAGTGGAGGCAGGGAGCAGTGAAGAGTGAAAGAGAAAGAGACGAATGGAGCAGCAACTCGAGGGAAAGAGACGAAGAAGAAAGCAGCGATTGAGGAAGAGAAGAAGAGAGCAGCGACTGAGGAAGAGAAGAAGCAGCAGCGACTCGAGGAAGAGAAGAAGAGGAATACACGAAAGTCTGATGAAAGTTTGAAAATAGATAAAAAAAGCTAACATTATTAAGTTAAACTTTTTTTAAAAAAAAAAATCAAAATGGCGACGCCATTTACGTCGCCTCGGCTCGCCTATTTGAGGTCGCCTCGCCTCAGTGGATAATGGCGACACAGACTCGCCTCGCCATTCGCCAAAGGCGCTATGGCGAGCGCCATTCACAACACTGAAACACTGTAGAGGCAAAAGTAGAATAAGTGAGCAAATTGCAGGTAGCTAAAATGGTTAAAGCACCAGATACCAATTTTGTCATTAACCAGGATAGAAGCCAGTCACATTAATGCTGGATATCTAAAAAAAAAGAATAAGTTCATCACTCACAGAACCTAGTGAGATGCCAACACTGCCTTCATCTCCCACAGAACCTAATGAGATGCTAACACCACCTTATATGAAATTTAAGCATCTTCACAACTCCACTAACACTGTCATGGTTTTGAAATAGCCAGACGCTAGTTGTTGAGAACCATATAATCCCATAACTTTGATATATATGGATATTTTGGTTGAGACAAGCAGCTCAAACAAGTAGGAAAATGGGTGTTCACTCCAGGGACAATAAATTAAGAAAAGGTATAGAAATAAACACACTGTACAGTAGTTTTTGGTAAGGAGTAATATAAAAAAATCGTCCAAGGACATTTAAATGTCTTACCTGTTCACGATTTCTGTCAGAATTTTTATCATTTTCAGCAAAATCAACTCTTAGCTGCCGACCATTTATCTCGTATCCCTTAAGGTTGCGGCGAGCACTTAATGCAGTCTCTTCATCCTTGTATTCGCAGAATCCATAACCTTTTGGTTTTCCAGTTTCTTTATCAATCACTAATCTGAGGAGGAAAATAAGGTGAATCGAAAGATGAGAAATGCTAGGTAGACTCATCCTAGTAAGAAAAGGAGAAGGAGGAAGAAATCAGCTCCTATAAGATGAAAAAGAGTCTCCTTGAGTCGGTCATCCTCCACAAGATGCCCTCTAAACAGAATTTTAAAATCCTTGCTGGTGAAAAGTTTCCGACCAGCTGCGATAAAAACTCCAAGCATTCATTTTTATTTATTTTTTGGAAGTGGACAAGCATTCATTTTTACACAATAAGATATAAATGATATTAGGTATTCTAGCTGTAGAGTTCACTTTGTCCATTAATTAAAAAATATTATTATATTTTATTTATATAGAATAATATAAATGTAAAACTAGAAAGGTAATATGCTTCGTGCCGTATTGAGATAAAAATGAAAGACTATGACAACGCGATGGGTAAATCGAGAAGATATATTAAATTAGTATGAATGCGACAACCACGATCGATGATGGCATGCCACGCCTGACGTAGTCAAACCGTTTGTGCTGCCCACGGGTAATAATGGCATTCACCTCAGATCCTCAATCAGCAAACTAACATTTACAGGGATGCATGACCAGAAAATCAGCATTACAAAAAACACCGAATTTGGGATGATCAAAAGGTTCAAAGAGTATTTGTTTAATCATCTTCACAACTTTCTTACAGATACTATAATGTTAGTGCACTTGGAAACTTGCAAAAGGACAGTCTTTTATATCCTCCTACAGATAATAAAATCAGCTGCTTTAACTAAATAAAACAAAGATAAATCAGTCCCTGAGTCAATTAAGGGAAAAGGCAAAGAAAATAAATTAAACCTGAAGGAAACAACTGGTCCAACTTCCTCACAGATTTGCATTAGTTGCTCCTCAGTAGCATCATAGGGTATATTCCCAACTACATCGCCCACAAATAAATTCAAATTAGGTTAATATCCTACTATCAGTACTAATATACACACAAAAGCAACCTAGTTTGTCCAATTGGTTAAAGTTCCAATCTTTTCAACTAATTAAGCAACACAGTTTGTATAATTACAATAATCCAAACAGAATTTCATAAAAGTGAGAGATACAGAAAATAAGGCTGACCAAAAACGCGGCGACGCTGAGAATCAGAAGTGGCCATAATTGTTAAAAGTTGAAGAAGAAGGTCCAGTGAATCAGCTTCATCCTTTCCCTCTTATAATTCGTGTCCCGCTCGTTCCTTTTCCTTTTCAAACTGGGATTAAGCGAACACGGCACCGCCAGAGCTCGATGAACCGAGGGCAGGAAAACGGGTCAGCGGACCCAATCACGGCAGCCCATTAATTTTAGCATAAATCTCATAATTTCGAGGGAAAATTATATATAATGGCAAATTAATAAATTAAATTAATTGTTATAACCATCATTATTTAATTATGTTTCATAGCAAACTATTTGTCACTATCCTCTCTCGCTTCCTCTTACTTTTATACTAACACAACTGTATAAAATTTGTTTCTATTTGTATAAAACAGAGAAAACTGTATAAATACATATATTGTTGTTCATCTCTATCCCTCTCCCAGATCTCGCTCGCCACTCTCCCTAATCTCGCTAGCCACTCTCGCCTCTCTCGCTTATACAAACAAAAGCGAAATGTATAAATTGCATTTCTGTTTGTATAAATCGAGAAAAAATTGTATATACACATGCAAATATATATATTTTCATCCTATACACTTATAATTATACAATAAAAATACTCCTCTGCCCAGTTTCTTTTGCCTTTCTCTCTTTCTTGTTTTATACAAATTCAAATTGTATATAATCGTTCTATACACTTATAATTATACAATTCGTTTATATATACACTTCATTTATACAATTTTCTATCCAAGTCTCTTTCTCTTTCTCGTTTTATACAATTCGCTTGAATTGTATATGCATTAGCGAATTATACATTTATATGTTTTCTATGAAGTGCAACTATGCAAACTTTGCTTTAGCATACAAACATGAATTTTATGTTTGCTATGTATGAAAGTTGCTCTAGTTTTAATACTCTATGAAATCACAATCCATCCCTAATAAGTTTTTTAATTACATAAATTCCTTAAAAATCAAAATACCTGGACACAATAATTGAAATCTTGGATACATTAATATTTGATATATAGTTTTTTATACATTAAATATTGTCTTTAGACACATTAATATATAGCTCGGATATGTTTAAAACTAGCTCAAATACATAATATGTAGCTCATATACATTAAATATCGGTCCGGATAGCTCGAATTATTAAATACTGGCTTAAATACTCTTTAATGTGTTTGACCTACATATTACGTATTCGATTTGTGTTACTTAAAAAAGGATTAATGAAGGGATATAAAATTATGTGATTCTTAATTAAAAGGAAATGTTGATCTTTTTGTCTGTTTTATATATAAAATATGTAGAATATTTTTTTTGAAAAAATATTGAATAAATATATCATCTTTTGGTAAAGAATTGAAAAGAAGTAAGGAACTTATATATTTCAAAAAAAAAAAAGAAAGTGAGATATTTTTTCGAGAACACATAAAAAGTTTATTTGGTACGAAAGGATAAATGTTGACACATATGTATCAAGAGACACCCTCTAACTCCAACTACAAGGTTTTTAAGCCTATGCCTCGGAGTTGCAGGGAAATTAAAAATGACAATGTTCTTCAGTGAACAGTAATATACTTATATCCTACTAAAATCTTTATAGATAAAAAAACAATGGAAGTTATTGTCTTTTGTGTGAACTCGCTTTTTTTGTTAATCTTAAACCCAAATAAAAGAGGAAGGTTGACAAAAATCAATTGTGTACACGTTTAGATTAACAAAAATATATTCTTCAGCAATGCTTAGGGTACCAACATATAAAATGGTACGCAAAACCACCTGGATGAAAATTTGAATTTCATTGATAAGAGTTTCTAGCATTGGAGGTCTTTTTCTTTATAAAAAAGGAACAAATCACTAACAGCACAAAATGACCTCTCAATGGCGGGGGCATCACATACTACTACATTTAGACCAGAATATAAAGAAGAGAAAATCAGATCCATTCTGCTTCAACAAACAGAAAAAAAGTAAGTAGGCTAATACATACAGAACATACATCGTCTCTATTCTCACAGAAATGTAAATGCTGATATAGGACAAAGCTTTTCATACAACTATAGCATCACAATAGAAACATCCTCCCTCACTTTCCACAATTGAATCCCTTGCAAACTGAGAGAACAATGATGAGGATCAAAGCTATCAGGATACCTAACACTATCAGCTTGATTTTCATGTTTTGCAGCCACATCTTCCTCCGTATTTGGGTTCCCGTGTTCCTGAAGTCCTGTGCCTGTTACAATCAAAGAAGCCACTAGCATTGGTTGGTGCTTTGTACAGATGGCACCGACTTCTTTTTGGGGCAAAAGAAAAAACAACAACCACTAGAACTCTATACAATAATGATGGTTAACTACAACAAAGTTGCTGCTTAAATGAAAACTGAAGCTAATTAATATCATAACAAATCTTCTTTTTTTTTTTTTTTGGGGGGGGGGGGGGGGGGGGGGAGGATAAGTTGATAACTAATATTATATAAGTTGACGACTAATATTATAACAAACTGATCAACTTGACAAGGATACATGTAATATCTTTAGACGTTGCCAACCATCAATGATAGTCCATCCATACAGCACTAGAACACATCTCATTACAACATACAGAAGGGGGCAAGCAAACAGGTAAGTTTATTATACTCTCTTTTTTTTAAATGAAGAAAGAAGTAAAAGCTTACATAACTTCTTTTGTTTAAGTTGAGGAAGATATGAGCACCATTGTCTCTCAACATCATAGGGTTACGACAAAGTCAGACTAATGGAAGAATAAGGTAGGCAACAATCAAGCAAATCAAAGGCGACATTATCTTGTTGACAGAGCAACCCACCTTAGCCTATGGATAAGTTAGAATCAAAAGGCATATATGATCCTCCCCCCCCCCCCCCAAAACACACACAAGTGAAGTTGGCACTCAACTCAGAATGAACTGAGTTGTTCACTTGTAGCTCACGTATAAACCACATAGTAACATTAGCTAAGAGTACCCTCAAGTTAGGTTTAACATGCAAACGATATCCTATGAAGAAGTTGTCCATGTGAAGATTGAGCACCAGTAAGAGTCAATCCCATTCCCAAACAGTAAGATAAAACAAAAAAGCAAACTGTAAAATAAAATCGAAACCATCTAATTCAAATTGTTCTGAATAGAAGGATTTAAATGCAAGTTTTAAAAAAACATATATATAAAATGATAACCTGGTGATGAAGGTTCTCTGTCTTATCAACAAGAAGCTCTATCTTCTCTCCACGATCAAGAACCTAGAATTTCGAACAAAGAAACATACCACATCAACTCTCATAATGTCGACCAGTAGAGCGAAAAGCATAATAACACATGAAGGAAAGGTTTTGAAATGAGAAAAGCATTAGATGCAATCACAATAATCATTTCTTAATGGAATTTATGATTCGATTAAGACTCCAAATATATTGATGCCTTAGATCCAGCCTTGTGATCACATTATAATTATAACAGTATATAATCGGGTTGACAAAAGAAGACTCCCTTCAGACTAATAGTTTGTCTTGAAGTAATGCACCTAAAAATTATTCAGTGAACAGTAAGATTGTATGTAACTATGAAATGAGTTTATATAATGCAATCTTCAATTCTAGGAAATGATGAAGATTTGAGTTCACTCTTCATTGACGGAGCTTGCCTGAGATACCGTTCCAATAAATCACTTCCTGTTTGTTAGTAAATATTCCAAAAACTCCACATTACAAGTTTTCAGCAGGAAGTCCTTCTGCATGAATTGATCAACTTGGGCTCTACAAAATATTAGTGTTCTGTACAAAAAGAATTGAGCTAAGAATGTAGTGCAGTGGAATGGAGTGGAGTAAAACATCAGTAACTACACTAATGCAAGCTAGTTAGGTTCGGCTATATGAATCCTCAATATTCGTTTCCCTCCATTTGGAAGTTAGCATAATGATCAAAGAAATTTACAAATTTAGCTCAAGTATTTCTACAGTTGGCAGAAGGAATCTTCAGAACAATTATGAATCACATAGTTACTCCACTATATGGGGATTCAATAACAACATCACATAAGGAAGTAAGAACTAATCAACCATCAAACGATAGATGAAGAGACACTTTACCTTCTCAATGTTTTCCATCATAACACCCTTAACTTCTGAAACCTGTGCTTTCACCTTGGCAAGTTTGCTAATTTCCTCAGGGTGTTCAGCACAATACTGCATATGCTCCTTCAACTTAGGGCTGCACTTAAAAGAGTGCTATAGTTAGATGACTCAACAGAAAGCTCTGCCTTCACATACCACTAAAGTAAACTTTTAATATTAAATTACCCAAATTCCTTGTTCAGGCTATTAGGAGGAGCTGTCGCAGCCTTCCCACTCCCATATTTTGACATGAAATCATCCTTAATGCGCTCCAAAAACGCTATTGGAATTTGTCTTCCAACAGACTCCTCAGCAACCACGCAGTACGCTGTAAGGAGAATTATAAAGTTAGCATAGGTAAGTCCACTAATCAACTAAATGCAACATTGGAAAATTTCTGGAAGTGCAAGAGAGCAGAATAACAAACGATTTTCTAATATTACTCGGATTCTCCTCTCATAATAGCTATTTAATTCCACGGTTAGACACTCAGGTATGATGGTCTTCACTTCAGAGTAAATATAAAATCATCAGATCAGAGTAAAGTAAGAAGCTAAGGAATTGCATTTTGGAAGGTGAAACATTCTCTTAAATATACATCTAGTCTCTTTCCAAAAAATGCTTTCCAGTTGCTAAGAATTATGAAAAAACCAGCTGGACTAATGATGATCACAGACTTCACATTGGTGCCTTCAAGGCACTAAAAGTAACTGAAAACAGTTAAAAGTGCATCTAACGAAAACACAACTGGGACTTCAGTTCCCAGTGGCATGACAAGCTGTAGAAGAGAGTTGGACACAAGACGACATGGAAATGAAAAATATCAAAATGGTAAATTACATGATCTTGACCACCAGTCTCATCTTTCCTCCAGTGGACAAATATAAAACATCCAAGTTGATCACAGTAAAAGTGAAGCCATTAAAATATGCTCATCTGTGTGTGGGTAGGGGATTGGGTTTTTAATCTACTACATGAATGTAGGAAACGTTTTGCTTCTCTCCACTTCCTTTCTCTTCATCCCCCTCCTCCTCCCCCGCTGACTCTTTTTTCCCCTTAATCTTTAAAAGATTCTATCCACCAAAATTGTTCTTCTGTGCAAATTTTAGTTTTTGGCGAGAAACCTCTTTCTCCTTATATTATTATATTATTCTAATGCAAGTGATTTCTGGATCTGTGGAGGAAAGGAAAAGAGAGTTTTGAAGCCAGAAAAACACATGAAAAGAAAAGATTAGTTGAGTTTGGTTTTCTTATAGATTAAAAACATGTTATTTGAGGAGAATAAATGGAGTCTAAAATGTATTTGGCCGAATCAATCAATTGAAGTTGACGATAAAAACTCTGTGTTACAGAGAGGGTGGCGTGAAGAGAAATTGGAAGGAGAATTAAGGCAGGGAAGAAAAGACAGAGTGACAGGGAATGAAGATACCAAATGATGTTGGACAGTCGGGTTATTTTTGTGAAGAGATCAAAAAGTCTCTCTATTATGCAATATAATAAGCAAATAAGGGTATTTAAGGAAAATAAAAAATGAAGACATTGCTAATCTGCTACCTTCGTGCAGTAGGTTAGCAAAACCATATAGGTACTGACTACTGATGAACTCTTCCCAGTGCCCACCAAGTCTTAGACAGAGGGAAAGGAAACCCCTAGCATTTTATGTATCTGTAGCGATTTGAACCCTGCTGTCCCATCACCCATGGTTTTCATCCTAGCACAAAATATAACCTAAAGCGATGAATTCAGGTGCATTTGATTACTCAGGTTCACTTTTGCATCTCAGAGCAGTATAATGAAGCAGAACTCCCGGAAGATCATAAATCTTAACCAACTCTCGAATCTAGTACACTCCCTCCAAATAACCTCAATTGAACAATTTTTTTAACAAATCGAAACCAAGTGATGCAGTAACCAATCAGTACATCTTATTGCTTATCAAACAAATATAAATGAACCGAAGTAGTAAACTCATCCAACTTCATCAACCAGTCAGAGAAGTACAAAAAGAAAGCTCTCATACAATCGTAACAATTATAATAGAAAAAGAACTGATTCACTTTACCACCAAAGAAAACTGAGAAATGCCCCTTAAAAGCAAAGAACAAACAATTAAACAATCATTCCCCTCCCAGAAAATCCTGAAGTTCGCGGTGAAATGGATACACAAAACTTAATCCACAGAGGGAACTGATCTACAAGTCCACTGATCCCTTTCATTTCCCCTAATTTCAGATGCAACGATAAAAAATCCCTCCTAGAACACAAAATCCGGGAACCCCCAATACAACCACGAATACGGGGATGAACTTCACTCTCTCTACAATCAACAACATATATTTCACAGTACTAGAATTATTTTTAAGATCAATTTTAATCCCAGTACTAGAGTTAAATCATCATATTTCCGGATTAAGAATACAAATTAAATGAAGTTAATACCAAAAACCACTATTTTCATAAACAAAAAACACGAACTCAAAATTTCTTCGATCCCTTTTATATCTACATCAATAGAAACAACCCCAGAAACAGAAACAAAAACACCAACAGAAAACAAGAGCTTTATGGGAAAGAGAACTGACTGAATCCATTATCAACAAGGTAGTTGAAGGTATGACCATCACAATTATAGGTGAACTTGTTATTGGAAGCAGGTAGCTTCTGAAGACACTGATAAGCTATGGAGTTGAAGTTACCACTGAAATCTGTGTATTCAGCCAATATAACATTCCCACGACCGACAAACGCATAGATCAAAGCCTTCTGTTGACCCATTTACAACCGATTTCTTGCTTTTCGGTGGATCGCCGATCTGGTTTTGTGGGTTTTCTTCGATTTCGCTTAGCAAGCAAACAAAGAAGAATTCAAAGGTGAGAAAAAGTGTAGACTAATGGACTCCTCTATATCCTTGTGCCCTTTTTCTCTCTCTTGATTTTTAGAGAGAGAAAGCGAGTCCACCACTATACAAGGCAAGTGACCAAAAGTAGCTCAAATATTATATCGAACACCATTTTCTAATTTCTACTAAATATAAAAAACTTTTTTTTTTCAAATAAACCATTATAAAAATGATGAAAATATTATTATAAATATAAAACAATTTCTTTACACGTAGAAGAACGAATGACAAAATAAAAATGAGAAAAGTTTGTATTCCATTTTCGAGAAGGGTATATCAAATAATTTTAAAAAAAATACTATTTTTTTAAGTAAGAATAAAGCAAAAGAAAATTTGATCATATCAAAAGTAATGATTATAAATTAAGACATATAAGCTGAAAAAGCAATAATTCATCAAAGGTGGTCTTACCAAACCGACAGTGTTTTTAGTTTTGATCCCTATTAGAACCTAAACTTCATAGAATTCTTTTTAGGTATAGATTTAGATTTTTTAAATACAATAATAGAATTAATATTTATGGATAAATAAATAATTTATCACGCATAACAAGATCCATGACCTCCCAAAATAAATGTATAGCTGATCTTTCGAGGTCTCAAGTTCAGAATCTCTTGCTAGCAAAAGTAAGGGCTGTTTGCGGCTCATCACACGAGCTTGTTTAGTGCGAATTATCTCTCTAATGTGATTTATAAGATATTGCATAAGATCAAAATTTTTACCTTGTACATATCCAAAAGATAGCAGTTTAAAAATTCGTTAAAAAAATTTGTAAAAAGCTAGAAAAACACTCTATTTATAATAGGAAGGCAAGGAACACTGCCTTTTGTTTATCACAATTGTCAAAAGGTTTCCAAGGAACAGAAATACTAACAAACATCAGAATATCATATACCTTTATATCAACTCCTTCACTGAATTAATGTTATAGATACACTGAAGTAAAGGTTACATAATATAATTAGAAGAAATGGAAGTAGCAATCACAAATTTGGTCTGAACAAAGGGGAGGCCTTAAATCTGAAAATTGGCTAAAACACTAAAACCAAAAAACATAACCATACTTGGACAAGTTATTAGGCAGGATGCTGGGACAAAAATGTTCATAACTTGTTCTGCAAAAATGTTTTTTTCAGAGAAAGATTGCAGTTGGATTGCCTGGTGATGGTGGATTCTGCCTCACGACTGCAGCATGAGGCCCTGCTCTCTCCAGGGCATCATCTATCATAGATAAGATCTCCAATCTCTCGAGACCAAGCTGTCTTTTGATCAAGTCTGAGTTCTTCTCAAGGACTTCAATCTCTCCAAAAGGAAGTCTCAAGTCCAACGCTTGAACCCCAACTGCCAATACTTCGTCTTTCTTGAACCTCAAGAAAGGCATACAGAGCTTTTGTATTTGTTTGAAATTGCCTTGCTGTGCAATATCACTCTTCTGCAATTCGGAGAGTATTTCTTTATCAGGTGCAAAGGAGCCGGTTGAAGTGTCAAATTTCCTTTGCAGAATCCCCAAACATTCCTTTTTCCACCCACCATACTGCTCATCCACATATATCAGGCCCACAGTAGGTTTGTTTTGGCTATTCAGATTTACATTTCCTTTCTTTGAACCAGAAACCTGCTTCTGAAGTAGCTTCCTCATCGAGATAATCGTATCTTGCAAATATTTGTTGGCCTTCTTAAGGGTAAGATCGGGCAAATCAGCCTCAGGCCACCCAGCTTTTATGACATAACCATCCTTCTTCAAAAGCTCTCTCCAGGCATATTCAGCATAGTGTGGACAGATTGGAGCAATGAGTCGTGTTTGAACATCCATAAATCGCCATAGCAAATTCCGGTTCATGCCTCCTGAACCACAAGAAAGCCTGTACTCATCTCTGGCAGCCTGAAGATCATAAAAACCAGTTTTCAGAGCTTCCCGAAACATGTATTCACTGTAGTTCTTCTCTGCCGTCCTAACTGCAATATTAATTTCATTAGCAAACACGCGGTCTGCATATGTGCATGGTGGCCCATTTCTTAAAGATGGCTCTGCAGAAAGAACCTCCTGCATCCATGCTATTTCTTTTGTGAGACGTAAGATGGCAGCATTAGCTGCTTCAAAGACAAAGTTAGCATCGTCCATCCCATCACCTGCATCTGCAAGAGCAAAGCGTGTGGCATCAGCTGAAAACTCTTCAATTGCCTGCCGGAGTGTTCGGAAATTTCCCGTAGACTTGAACATCTTCTCAGAGTTGAGCATTATATGCCCATTGCATCTGAAACCACGCGGACAGTAATGTTTAGGGAACATGGCAGCGTGGTTATAGATGAAAAAGGTAAGATGATTCTGAATAAGATCCTTCCCAGAAACTCTGAGATCGAAGGGATACCAGTAGTCAAATTCCTTCTTCATTTCCTTGAGAAGAGAAGAAGATATAGAAGAATTTTCAGGAAAAGGTCCATTACAGAACAAGAATTCCCAGATCTCATCGGTCCTGAAGAGTGATCGTTACCATACATGTCCCCTTTCTGCAAGAAATGTGCCACGGTGTAATATGCCATATAAATTGTGGAATCAGACAAGGACTCAACTAAGAATTCCTCATCCCAAGGAATACGAGTTCCCAGCCCAAAATTGCGAGAGCAAGCCCATTGATTAAGCCAGCTAAGAGTGTGTTCAAAACCATGCCGTGTCTCATCAGAGTAGAGATTCATACTGGCCAAACACTCTTCTGCAGCTTTCCTCCATTCTGATTCTCCATAAGTGAGATACCACTGATCAGTCAAAGCCACAACACACTCATCCCCAGATCTCGACATGACCTTCTTCTCAGGTTCACTATATATAACTGCTTGATTCATCTCTAAAAGGTTGCTCCTGATCAGACCTTTTGCTTCTTGGACTTTCATACCAGCAAATTCTCCAACAATCATGGTTCCTTCGTAAAACCCACCCTTGTAAATTGTTTTCTTTGCCTCTTCAAGCTTATCTCTTTCATTCTGGCTCTTAATTTTTTTTCAATACAAATTCTCTCAGCTGACCTGTCTCCAAAATCTGGATGGTTGATAATTGGGACTATCTCAAACGGCAAGACCCACTCATCCTTCACACCGAATTTGGCCCTGAAAGCTGGCTTTGACTTCAAATCATGTAGGGCCATATAATCATCGGGGGAATCACTGGGAACACTAGTTACAATTCCTGTACCTTTTTCAGTAAGGACAGATAACATGGGCAGAGTGTATATTGTCTTATTAAATGCCAAGGGAGACCTCAGGGGCAAACCTATAAGATCTTGACCAGATAATTCAAGCAAACAACTCGGCTTCTCAGGGATCCGAGACAACCTTTGATAGGCTAGATTAAGAGCTGCCTTATAAGTCAACACAAAAACCTCAGTATCATTAATCTCAAACACCCCATATTTTCCTTCGGACAAAACCCAAGCATTTGTTTGCCCATACATGGTCTCTGGTCTCAGTGTAGCTGCTGCGAGATATACCTTTTTCCCCTCCAGAACACTCATCTTTGGTGGAAAAGGTGAGAGAACTTCCATCTTGATAAGAGTGTACTCCTGAGGGATAACTCCTTCACCAGAAGCACGGTCATGGTCAGCACATGGCTGACCATCTAGGGGCGAATATACGGTGTACCTGAGATCCTTAACAATCTTTCCCGAGGCTTTCAGCTTCCGCATTTGCCACCGTACAAACGAATCAAAGTACGGATTCATATCAGTTGTAATAAAAGTTCTACGCCAATCACAACCCAAGCCGAACTCCTTCAGATCCTCTACAGCCAGTGGTGGAAAGTATGTTAGCCAGTAATATGGGTCTTTAAACCTCGCAATTTCCTCGTCAGACAGACCATAACTCCTCATTATCTCCCACTGGTACTTAACACCCCCAGTCTTTGCAAGAACCTTTGATTTCTTTCCTTTAAAGTTTCCACCTGGCAAACCCTGATTTCCTTCACCCTCAACCTTCACTTCTGTTTCAACATTCTCCGCTTCCTTCACAACAGGAAACACGGGTGGGTTCCCAAACCTCGATATCTCCCTCGAAAGCTTATCAGCAGATGCCTTTATGGGCATTCCTGTGCAGTGAAATGCAAAAGGCAAAAGAACACTAGCACCTCTCAATCGGTGATATGCAGCTGCAAATTCAAGCTTTGACAATGAAAAGGCATGGCCCAAATGTAGATATCCATTCATATAAGGGAAAGGGAAATTCCCAAAGAACTTTTCACCCACTTTAGGAGGCGATTCTTTAGGTTCAGCTCTGAAAACATCACCTTCTGTCCACCACTTATGAACCTGTTTCTCTATGTCTAACAATTGGTTCCTTCGGGCAAAACTTCTGCCACCTTCTTCTGCCATCACTTCTCTATCAGCAAACCCACAGAATCTGCATAAGAGAGGAAAAATCATATCAAGTGAACATCTTCAGAATTATATCTTCACAGATCATCAAGAAAATTTTGAATAGATAACGCCACATCTTTCAAGAACATGCACACTGAAAAAAATGCACAAAAAGAAACATCATGTTCTTGTAGAAAACAAATAACCGAACCCCAAGCTAACATCGCATGCGCAATAAACTAACATAATGGAACACTATGATAACCAAAATAAAATCTTAGGTAATAACAAGTGATCTGATGCATCAATTCCGTATGCTTAACAGAACGTCTGAGTCATGAAGTGATCTAGACCGTGTCTTCCTCAGGAGGAGCAATTATGGAACAAAGCAATAGTAGACCATTTACCATCTCCTTCAAGAAACCAACAAGTTGCTAGAAATACAAAATTACCAAACAGCTGGACCAGGCACTAGGCCGGAAAGGAAACTGCTTAAGAATCTACTTAGAAGCATGTACAGTTTCAATTAAGGCCCTACATACAATGGAATCAACTGAAAAAATCAGCAGAACATAATTAGAAAAAGGAAAAGCTTTACAGGCCACCTTACCATAAATGCAGCTGAAAAATTATTAGAACAATTAAGTAAATGAAATACTATAAACAATGAAAATAGAAGTAACTCAACAATGAACCCACCCAAGATTAAGGCTTTATGATTCAATTTCGCAAAAGGATGATGGCTATCACATACTTACTACTATAAAAGTAACTTATTCATGAACCCACCAAAGATTGGGACTTTATTATATTTATTCAACCTAAGAATGATGGACATTTGGAAAATGACAGAAAATCAAACATATCCATATCATTCAAGAAAATTAGCACAATTACTAACAAATACTATTATAATTCAAGAATTGAGAAAAAAAATTAGTGACAAATAGGAAAAAGTTTTATCACCTTGATTTGCTTAAATTGAATGGGAATATTACATATGATGAAAATCGCTTAGGCTTAAGTGAATAACGTCTCAGTATATGAGACGCCACAGTGAAGAATGAGGATCAAAGTAGGAGGGTTACGTTTAGTAGGGTTTTTGCATTTTCTTTTGCAAAAATCTGTTTTTGCAAGAAAATTTAACAGAATGAAATAACATATTTTTGCAAAAGAAAATGTTATTGGTTAGTAGCTTTCGATTTTATGTATTATCGAATATCAATAATCAAATTAATAAGATATTTGTTATTAATTTTTGTTTATTAATTTTTAGTAGTTTGATTTTTGATTTAATCAATAAAAATGGTTCTCCAATTTTCTTTGTTTTCTCTGATTTTCATGATCTGTTCATACAAGAAGCAGCAAATTCAAGTAAGTTTTCTAATATGAAGTTATTTTCTTTCTAGTTAAGCAACAAAGGTGATGCAATTGCATGGTAGTAAATAGTAATCTTTCAAAAAGAAGAAAAATAAAGTCAGTTCACACGGATGGGTAGAACCCCGTCAAGCCAAGAATTATAAAATGTAGGTAAAAGGATCAAATATTCCCTAAACTATGTAAAAAGGTTTAGATATACCTCCGTTTAAAGTTTGGTTCATTTATACCCTCGCCGTTTAACTTTTGGTCTATATATGCCCTTTTGGATGTTAGTTGGTCAACTCGAAATATCCAACTCATTTTACTTTTATTTAAATGTCAAATGGATTTTTCACGTCATTTTTATGTATTATCACTTGACATTTATATTCATGGAAAAAGGGTCAAATATGTCCCTAAACTATTCAAAAAGGTCTAGATATACCTCGTTTAAAGTTTGGTCCATTTATACCCTAGCCTTTTAACTTTTGGTCTACATATGCCTTTATGGGTGTTAGTTGGTCAACTCGAAATATCCATCTCATTTTGCTTTTTTGAAATGTCAAATAGATTTTTCACATCATTTTTATATATTATCACTTGACATTTATATTAAAAGAGAAAGGGGTCACTTATGCCCTAACTATCCGACCTAATTTTAAAACACATATACGACCATCTCTTAAATGGTTCAATTATGCCCCTAATCCAACTCATATATGTGTGAATTATTCTGTTATTTACATCATCATCGCCTACTGCAGCTTGCAGTTGTGACTGTAACGTTGTTGCGGCGAATTCCTCCGCTCTCGCCCTTGCCTGCCAGGTTTGTGCCTCCAGCTCTGTGTTGCGCCGAAACGCTTTTCAAACCTCGACTTCATTTTCCTTCTGTTGTCGTGCCATTGATTCCTCGGCGGTTCCAATTAGAGCACGATAGTGTTCGCCTTTTAAATGGTTCAATATGTCCTAATCCGACCCATATACGGTATTTTAAAAAATTGGTCGTATATGTGTTTTAAAATTAGGTCGGATAGTTAGGGGCATAAAAGACCCCTTGACCCCTTTCTCTTTTAATATAAATGTCAAGTAATAATATATAAAAATAATGTGAAAAATCCATGTGGCATTTAAAGAAAAGTAAAATGAGTAGGATATTTCGAGTTGACCAACTAACACACATAAGGGCATATGTAGACCAAAAGTTGAAATGTGAGGATATAAATGGACTAAACTTTAAACGGGGGTATATCTAGACCTTTTTGAATAGTTTAGGGGCATATTTGACCCTTTTTCCTTGAATATAAATGTCAAGTGATAATACATAAAAATGACGTGGAAAATCCATTTGGCATTTAAATAAAAGTAAAATGAGTTGGATATTTCGAGTTGGCCAACTAACGCCCAAAAGGGCATATATAGACCAAAAGTTGGACGGCAAGGGTATAAATGGACCAAACTTTAAACGGGGTATATCTAAATCTTTTCAAATAGTTTAGGGGCATATTTGACCTTTTTCCTTAAAATGTAAAAGAAAATAGAGTTCGTATTTAAAATCTAAGCAACTATTATATAATTAGGGATAAAAAATAAAGATCTAGTATAATCTAATTTGGGTTATTGATTTAATCGTTAACTAAATCTTATACAAAAAGATCAAAATGATAGACCAATAAGAGAAAATTACAAAATCGTTAATGTAAGATCACAAGATTCAGAAATTTTATTTTACTTTCTTTTAAGTCTGCATCAAGTTGAATGAACATATATACATGTATTATTTCGTCTAAAGAGTTGTAAAAACTCCCTCAAGCGCTCTCCCCCTTTGCCTTTGTTTATATGGCAATTTGGTACATCATAGGACCAAACTCTTCACTGAGGCTTCTTTAGCTAAACACTATTTCATCATCTGTAAACCTGAAAGCACAACAATGAATTGACTAAGAATGAGATATCTTTAACTTGCTACTGAGTATACAGTATGAGCAAAACTACAAACAAGAAGCTTTGTCAAGCAGAGAAACAAACAACTTGCAACTTAAGAGGCTAACGAATCTCTATCATACATAACCGCGAGTTAGAGGTATTTATCTCATCTTAGAGCTAACTCCTCTATAAAGCATTCAATAACTATACATGCATGTTATGTTGTACTACGAGTATTGTCAAGAATATGTGGTAGAGATTCAGGACAGACCTTCTAAAGAAACACAGTTTCAAATACTTCAAGTACTAGGTGATCAGCATTAATAATGTGTACAACATTTCCCATAAAACAGTAGATTTACCTTCCATCGTCATCGAACTGACAACAATTGCTCCATACTCCAGTAAAGTGGAGAAACATGGCTGCTAAATGATCTGAGATCAGAGATGCCTCAGGCTGACCAATTCAATATCAAATATGACTGTCCCCAATGTTGCGCCTTCTCCATTTGCAAGACGGGTTGGGTTGAAAATGGTAGTAAAAAGTCTTTGCCGATCGAAATACTGAAAGAGGGAGAAAATGTTACTAACTTAAGTTCCAAATGAAATATATTAATGAGATTAAAACTTTTCCTAGTCTCTTCCTAAAAAATATTAGAAGTAATACTAATCTCGGTTTCAACACCAAATAAATACAATCAATCAGTTTTAAAGACCTTTGTACTGCAGATATTATGAATGACTGAATCAACCAACAGAAAAAGGCTGGGATAGTAAGACTCTGAAATCACTTCCAAGACTCTAACAAGGTCGACTACATAATCCCCAAACTAATCTTGTTTGACTCAAACTCGAGAACTCTGGTTAAGGATGAAGAAATACTTACCGCTCCACCATAACCCTTGTCGGTGTAGAATTATAATTTTATTATGCCTTAAAGAGTAACGTAATTCTTGAACAAATTTTTTTCTGCTAACTAACTAGTAGAGAAGTAATACTTCTTCTTGCAAAAGGGTAACAGTTCACACGATTAACATACATCAAACATATAAAGGAGATTAAAGACATGATTCCATGCCTTTTACTTTCCAAAACCCAGGCTCGGTAAGAACCCCACAGCATCATTCATGCAGAAAGAGCTCTAGAATTAGAAAACTAACTACACTTCCCTGCCAAATCTATCCAAAAGAATGCAACTGAGAAGTACTAAATTATGATTATAAAGGAAGAAGAGCAACTTCACACATTAGGTGGCAGGGGTTCTTGGGATGTATTCTGATATCCTTGAGATGGTGGGATAATAACTCGGCGAAGGCCGCCTACTTTCATCGATTTCACAGCAGTTTCAATCCCTGATATAACCTGCAATAAATACATAGACAAAGATGTAGAATTAATTGCTACAATTTATTTTTGTATATAATTTAGTAGGTTCAGATTAGTGGAACAGATACTACTTCAAAGTAGAAAGAATTCATGACAGAAAAACTCAAACGATGATCAAAGCAAATTGAAACAACCAAAACAAGCATAGTCAAGCACCTGCTCTGAAAGACCAAAAAAGTAAGGAAATTCAGAAAAAGGAAATATCTCGTTTGAAGGTTCACTACAATGACGGTATGAGGAAACACATGCGAGATAGGTAGAGTTGGATATTTACAACTAACATCATCTACGGATTTTTCATTAATAAAACAAAAGTAACAAATTTTGGCACTTTAGCGATAATCCAAATTACAGAAGAAGAAAAAAAACATTCATCTTACTTTATTATCATGTTCTCCTCTTGGATACACCTTACCCTGAACCTACATTTGAACTTTTCCATAGTTGTAGTCCTCGCCTACCTGCCAATGTTCCTTCATTCCTACCTTATGCTAGATGGTCATTGTTCCTACTTCCTGCATGCAGTCTTGGCCCAGAACCTTCTTCTTTCGTTTTTCTAACTGCATTTACTTTTCTTTTCTTCCTTTATCATTCTTGTGTCAAGCATTTCAAAATAACTTTACAAAGTAGTTTGCTTCCACTGCCTTAGGTAGTGCCAGAAACTATAGGTTTTACCACTTTTGTAGGTGATGCTAGAAATTGAAGGACCACAAAGAGGAAGAAACATTGTAGCAGCAACAAAGGCATAGAATCAATTAGTCTAGAAGCATCATTTTGTTTAGGCTATTTTCATATGGATCATACTATGATGGCAGCTTTTCAATGTGGTGGTATATTTTGTATGTACTAGCTACCTTCTTAAATCATGAAGATGTCAAGTTAGTTAATATCTATCCAGAGGAGCATCTCATAGGGCCATATAGCCAACGGAAGGATAAGTTCAAACAACATTAATTGAATTACAGGGTAACTATTACTAACCAGCCTAAAGGAAAACTCACAAACATAGTGCTTTCACCAACAATCTGAAGGATGATAGCAAAACACAATAACACGGAGGACTGCATACTCCCACATGCTGTTCACCACATTTCTACATGATAGCAAGATACAACAACACAGAGGAATGCACATTCCTACATGCTACCTTTTCCACTCTGGTTGTATCCATATCAAGTCACCATCTTCCCTGATCTACTCTAACTTTTAAAATATAAGATTTGTTAAATCCCCTGCATCCTCTATTCTCCTATCATCTACCTTGTCTTGGGCGAAATTTCAATCTTTTCAGGTTCAACAAATTACATTGAGTCCTCTTTGCTCAGTTAAAAAGAAAAAACTTCAATGGACAAGTGTAAAAGACAGGTTAACTCACTTTGCCCGAACCAAGGACAAAAGAAAAAGGAATTGGTTCACCAGTTTCATCCTTGTGATCGTACGTCGAGTCAAAACGCCATCCTTGCTTTGCAGCAAGCCTCCCGTAATAATGAATTGCAACCTGTCCAATTACAGTGAGAAGACAAGTCTGTACAGCTGATGACAATGTGCAAGAACAAACATATTTCACTAAAAAAATTCCCAAGAACAAATTTTGTTACCAATAACTCAAAAAGATCCTAACTTTGTACAAAATTTAGGGAACAGAAGAAGAATAAGAAAGCATCACAGGAAAAAGATTAAAAGGGGTACCAAGTCACCATCAATGGGGGTTTCTCCATCACCAACACGAAGGTCCAAGGCCTTGACACCTCCAGAATTAGGGAGGTCCAAGAATTTTGGAACTTGAGGATTGGCCCAAGAAATTGAAGTAGTGGGTGCATTTCCACTAGAGAAAACAAGAGCAGAGAGTGAAATAGTGAGTGCAGAAAGAGAAAAAGCTCTTCTTGATTTGTGGGTTGAAGAAGTGGAAGCTTCGATTTTGTGAAGATATAGGTATGTTGGACATGGTAATGGAAGTACCTTGATCATTCTCATCTTCACTGCTCTTCAAGCTTTTCTGGTTTTCTTTTTGTGGAGGGGAAAAGATTTCATTAATATATATTTTTTTTTAGTATTAAGTAAATATAATATAATATGTTTTCCATGTTTTTGTAAAGTATTTTTCCTGAGATAGTAAATCGGTTTGAGTTATTTTTCAAATGGAAAAGGGTCTAAAATGCCCTTAAAGTATTAAAAATGGTATAAAATTACCCTCCATCCATCTATTGGCTCCAAAATGTCCTTTTTCATCCACCTATTGCCTCCAAAATATCCTTTGTCCTTTGAGTTCAAAATTGACCACTTATTTAATGATTTTAAATCTAAACTA
Source organism: Solanum lycopersicum (assembly GCF_036512215.1). Taxonomy (NCBI): domain Eukaryota; kingdom Viridiplantae; phylum Streptophyta; class Magnoliopsida; order Solanales; family Solanaceae; genus Solanum; species Solanum lycopersicum. The sequence goes on along the minus strand of NC_090801.1, from coordinate 55,297,494 downwards.
TTTAAATATTTTTAAAATAGTTGATGTTCATCTATTGGTTATAATTTAATTTATTTGTATTATTTATAAATCAACCCACCACCCACCCATTACTAACTAAACTCCACTTAATTAAAAATCCAATTATAATATCAAAATCATCATAAACACTATTAAAACACGATGAAATTATAGATTAATGAAAATGACATCTAAAATTATTCGAGTCCGAATCGAAGCTCCATTTAAATTTATGTTGAGCTGCTTATTTAGGAGTACACTTTCAATTTGATTCTCTTTCAAGATTGAATTAGAAATTGATGATTAAAGGTAAAGAAATAATACATCCCGAATTAATTCATTCACTTTTTTAAAATATAATTTTAAAATATTTATGATTTGTTTTACAGCTTTTAATATATTATTTTGAAAAAAAAGTTACCTATGAAGTAACATCACATAATTGAGACGTTAGAATGATTAAGATGAACATAGTCAAACTTTTAAGTTTATCGGTAATTTTTATTTAGACACTTGAATGTATAATAATTTACTTCTATAGATTTTTTTGTCTCAAATTTTTTAGAACACTCAAGTGGCAGTAGCTTTTCTATTGTTGCATTAATAATGTGAGTGATTTATTAATTTGGAGGATTTAATTCGTAATGGATGGGTAGTGGATTGATTTATAAATTATAGTAATAAATTAAATATAACAAATAGTTGAGCGCCATGTATTTAAAAAAATATTTAAATAGTTTAAAAATAAAACTGTTAAATAAGTGGTCAATTTTGAACCAAAACGTTGGATGACAAGGGTATTTTAGACCCAATAGGTGTGTGGGAAGGGTATATTGGAGCCAATAGCTGGATGGAGGGTAATTTTATACCATTTTCAATACTTTGAGGGTATTTTAGACCATTTTCCATTTTCCAAATCATAAATGTTGTAATTTACTTGGGTGATTATTACTTTTTTAAATATTTAAAATAAAAATTCAAACTAATTAAGTTGGTAAAATAGTAATTGTATTTTTATTGGTTTCTTCTCAATTTTGCTATCAAACTAATAAACAATTGGTTTGAATTGACTTAAAAAAATAGTTTTTTTTAATTGAAAATAAAAAGTCAAATTATAATAAATTTTAAATCAAAAAATAAAAAGTAGGACAGAATCTACTTTTGATTTGTCTTATTTTAAGTCATTTTTTGTATTTTGTCAAAACTTTCTAACTTATTTTAAGTTATTCTTTATATTTGTTAAACACTTTCAAAAGACAAAAACTAACTTAAAATAGAGTTGATTAACTTTTGCGGAGTATTTTTTTTTATATTTTTTGGTCATACTCAAAAGTTATATTTAATATACTATCAAGAACATATTTTAGGTTAGAATAATAATAATAATAATAATAATAATAATAATAATAATAATAATAATAATAATAATAATAATAAGTTATTATTCTTTTAAGAAAAAATTGTCATTAAGTATAATATCTACTGGAATAAATCTTCAAAATCGAACCATAGTTCATAAATTCGAATTGAGTAAAGGTTATTAATTTATCGATAATAAGTTATTGATTTATCGATTTCAACAAGTGTTATTTATTTTTATTATGAGGTTATTAGTTCTTAAAGGTTTGAACTTTTTTCTAACGGGTTAATTGATAATATGATAGTAAACTAAAGAATTATATTCACTTCATTTGGCATATGACTTGGATTTTAGTTTATACTTTTAATTCTGATGACCTCAAACTCTTGGTTATTCTATAATATATACTAATGCTTGTTTCGAATAAGATGCAACTTGTTAACTCATGTGCACGATTCTGATTTGTCACTTTGTTTTAAAGTAATTTTTAATTTTTTTTTTTTAAAAAAAATATATATAGTGGCAAACTAATAAATCAAATTAATTGCTATAACTATCATTTGATTTAATTGTGTCCCATAGCAAACTGTTTGTCAGTCACCTCTCTCCTTCAAACTCTCGCTTGCCACTCTCCTCTCTCGCTTTTATACAAACACAAGCGTATAAAATCTGTTTCTATTTGTATAAAGCAAAGGAAATTGTATAAATACATATATTTTTGTTCCCCGCTCTCCCCTCTCCCAGATCTCGCTCGCCACTCTCCCTAATCTCGCTTGCCACCCTCGCCTCTCTCGCTTATACAAACTAAAGCAAAATGTATAAATTTTGTTTGTGTTTGTAAAAAGCGAGAGAAAATTGATCCTTCACTAAGAAATACAAGCATCCATGCAAAATACATATATTTTCGTCCTATACACTTATAATTATACAATAAAAATACTCCCTTACCCAATTTCTTTTGTCTTTCTCTCTTTCTCGTTTTATACAAATTGAAATTGTATATAGTTTCTCTCTTTCTTGCTTTATACAATTCGATTCAATTGTATATTCCGTGCCCAAGTCTCTTTTGTCTTTTTCTCTTTCTCATTTTATACAAATACAATTCTTTGTTCAAGTCTCTTTCTCATTTTATAAATGTTTGATATGGAGTGCTATGCAAACTTTGCTATAACATACAAATATAAAATAAATTTTATATTTGTTATATATAAAAGTTAGCCTTCTTTTGTATATGTCAAATCTTAATAATAAAATCAATAACAATCAATAACTAATAACTTAAACTGATACACTTCAAAATCAAAACAATCAATACGTAATCCTCTATGAGGCGAGTCAAGATCCTATGAAACATAATTATCTACCTCCATGACGTAAGAATACAGTTTCTAATGGAGTACTCTATTTCGGGTCCCATTTTGTAAAATAATACTTGATATTATTGTTGTTTATAGATATAGTAGACATTCAATCTAAATTGACTTAATAAATATATATATATATATATGTAAATAAAAGCTTAAATTAATAGAAAAACTCGATTAAGATAAAGCTAGCTTTTAGTATGAATTTATGAATATAAAAATTATAAATCAAACTAATATATATACATAGGAAGTTGATATTTATTATTAACAAGAACTACTTGAATTTATTTTAAAAAATATAAATCAAACTAAAATGTAAAGATGAAGTTGATATTATTGATGAGAACTAAACTGTACGTTTTTTTAAAAAAATCAAAGGCAAAAAGGCTTATTAGAAAAACAATTAGGAGTAAGTAATTTTTAGCATTAAAAAGAAATTTAATTTTTTTAAAAAAAGCTTCCGCCGTCTGTGGGGATCGAACCCACGACCACGTGGTTAAAAGCCACGCGCTCTACCACTGAGCTAAGACGGCTTACGTTAATAAACTTACAAAAAATGGTAACTCAAAATACGGTTGTAAGTATTCTCTGGTTACTACTGGATTCTTCTGCGGCCTTAAACCCAAAAATTTTGAGAAGTTATATTTTTTCCCTCTCCGCCACCATCGGCAAAAAACCTTAAACTTTGCTTATTTTCTGGAAAAAGGTATTGAAGAGCAGAAGAGAAGGTTGATTTGAAAGTAACAAAATAAACTCTTGTTTTTGTCTCACCCTGTGACTATTTCTGTACTAGTTAGTAGTTATAGAGAATGGCGGCGCCGAAGGAACAGATAATGGATGTGAGGTCGGTGGTGGAAGCAGTTGCAGCCGGCGGAGATGATGTTGAGATTGATACCCCACTTTATGTGGTTGAAAGCCTCTGTATGCGATGTGGTGAGAATGTATGTGCTTCTTGACTCTTTTTGCTTTTTTCTGTTATCCATCCTTACTTGAGGAAAAAAGTCATCTTTTTTTTTATTTGTTAGAACTTGTACACTATAGAAAAGATGGAAACTTTGGTTTAGCTGAAGAATGTACTAGTTTTGTTGGTTAATTTACTTTTACTGAGGGTGTATATGCTATAAAGTTACAATTTTGATGGGATATTGTGATTCTTGAGTCTGTTTTCTTCGGGTGTTAGTTGGGGTAAGGACAAGTTATAGCTTTTTTTTCTTCTTGAAAATTACTGTAGAAGAGTTCTAAAAGTGTAGTAGCATGAAAGTGTGCTGAATTGAAGAACTCATATGCTTTGGTTAGTCTCTTTACTTCTTATACATAGTATTTATCTGAGTATTTTCTATAGAGCTAGCCTTTTGGTAATAAATTGTGGTGCATTAAACTCCTTTTCCCCCTTTTCAATTTTTGTTAGAGCTACATTGGTGGGAAATCTATTGGTTTCTTGGGCTTTATTGCTTTTGGGTTTTGTATGGAAACTATCAGTAGGATACGACATTTCGTGTAATGGTCTTATTCTTTCTGTTGACAGGGTACAACAAGGTTACTCTTAACACTGATTCCACACTTTAGAAAGGTACGCTGCTTCCTTCCTCTTTGCTTATAGTTCTAGGCAAAGAGTTGTGTGTCCAACCAAACCAGAGTTTTGACTAATCAATATTTCTCTTTTGATAAGCATATTTCAAATAATAAGATAATTCTGGTCAGAAAGACATACTCTTATTGTTTAGCACTGTTGCATTTCCCTGAATTTAGATCAAATCCTAATCTGGCAATATTTTGACCAGCATTTTGATAATTAAAAGAACTGCATGATGTGGGATAGAGTCCTAGCTTCTTGAAAATTTTGAAAAAGATAAGCATGTGAAAAACCTCATTTGTGTGTGACCAATGTTGTCACACTCTCTGTTTTGCATCAATGATGGTCATTCTAAAGGGAAATTTAATGTTTTTCCAGATATTATTGTCAGCATTTGACTGTCCACATTGTGGTGAAAGGTAAGGCATTTCATCTCAGAAGACATTGGAAATTGGAGTAACTTTCGGCTCAATTACCTACCTTACCTTATATTCCTACCCTTTTCATTTCCCTTCTAAAGAAATAATGAAGTGGAGTTCGCTGGAGAGATTCAGCCTCGAGGATGTTGCTATAGCTTGCATGTTCCATCAGGCGATAAAAAGGTATTTCCTCTAATACATCTGTTGGCATTGCTATATGCTGTTAGATGAAGCACTAGGTTGCTATATACAATTTACTACAATAGTTTTACTGCGTCTTTCAATGAACCCAGCGTATCTCTCCAAGAAGTTCTCGGGGGGTTATTAAAGTGGAATAATGTCTTGTTGTTTCTGTGCGGTGCGTAATTGCAACTTATCATGATTTTTTTTCACTCATTTCGTGAGAAAAAAAGTTATCTTGCCAACGTTGGAGAGCTAGTAGGCTGCTTTATGCATATTTTTGTGAAATGAAGAATTTTGTGCATGCAGGGGTTGTTTTAAGGTAATGATAATTTTTAATCAACTCTTTGCGAATGCTGACTAACTGGTATTCTGAAACTGCAGTTGCTCAACAGAACAGTTGTGAAGTCTGAAAGTGCTACCATCAAGGTACTCTATTAAGCACACTTGTAAATTGTTTGGAGTCTCACTTTGACCTGTTAGATCTCCATGTTTGATGTCGTTGTGTTCATGAGATACAAGAATAGAAGATAATGTGTATTTTACATGGATGCTTGTATTTCTTAGTGAAGGATCAACAAATTGTGATTATGGTCCTAAACGAGCTACTTTTTCTGGAGTTACACTTGTACATATATTTGTTTCTTGATTGCTACATCTTCAATAATCACTTTTATGGTGTTCTATATTCATTATCTTACTAATTTATGCTTGTGCTGTGCAGATACCCGAACTAGATTTTGAGATCCCCCCTGAAGCTCAGCGTGGATCATTGTCAACGGTATCTGCCTTTTTACTAGCTTGCCTTTTCAAAAGATATCCTTTTGATTAAATGGTTTATTTATGCCTTCATCTCAATGTATTAATGAAATTTTAGGCACGAGTAGTTCAGAAACCTTCAACATTGTCATCAAATTTTTCTTTTACGTCCTGATGTGTTATGTGTCAGGATTTGGAATTTATGGTTCTATGGGAGATTCAAGAAGAGAAAGGATGTAGGAGCAGTAGTTTTTTTTGTTCTCCCAGCTGCAAATAAAGAAAATTTTAGAAAGGGAAAAAGAATACTCAATTGCTTCTAATAAATATTCTAATAAATCTCTCTGTGCTACATTACAGATAGAAGGTATACTGGTTCGAGCTGCTGACGGTTTAGAGGCTCTTCAAGATGAACGGAAGGTGGAGTGTTTCGCTTGGTTTAGAGGCTCACTCGCATTGGTCTTGTCATTTTCTCCATATTTTGTCATTCTGATATTTCCTTCTATGGCGCTTGCAGAAAGTGGATCCGAAGATGGCTGAAGCAATAGATCAGTTCTTGATAAAACTGAGAGCATGTGCTTCAGGAGATTCATCCTTTACTTTTATTCTTGATGATCCTGCTGGTAACAGCTTCATTGACAACCCGTAAGAGACTCATTTTTTTTACAATAGAAATGTTATGACTTCTACTGTTGCCCTATCTGTATATTGGAGTGCTTCATGCCTGTAACAATTTTTTTTTTGTGCAATCATATGATTTATCATGGTAACATCAGAGACACTAGCAGCATGCTGGACACTGTTACCTGAAATTTTGAATTTTTTGGGGATGGATGAGTAGAACCAAATACTTTTACAGTTTATTTGGAACTAGTCGTTAATCTTCCCAAAAAGAAATAGCTTACTAAATGTGAATATGTAGGCATAACATATGCCATTAATACAGATCAAGAAATGTTCACAATAAAGTGTTAGAACAATGCTGTCTCCTTTTTCCTCTCTGATCATGTTTGTGTTCCATTGAGTGCTAGGAGGTGAAGTACCGAGTACAGCACTGATGTTGTTCAGTAGTGTGTAAAGCAAATATTCTTATTCAACTCACATAAAATTGGGAAGTGAAGTACCAAGTACGGCCCTGACGTTGTATAGCAGTGTGTAAAGCAAATGTTCAAGCTGGGGTAACGCCACTCTACATAATCAAGTTGACAATGAGGACAGTATCGGACTAATTGTCTGGATAGAACAACTAAAATTAACCTTCTTTCTTAATTGGTGATTACAGGGTAGGGAAAGTAGCAATGATGAAAATAATGAATTGAAGGGGAAACAAAATAATCTTCCTATAACAATTGTTGAGAACATACTGTTAAAACGTATGTTATAGGGAGGATAACTCTTATCAAATAAGAGGAGCCAAATTCAAAATTCTGCATGTGGACCTTAATTACTTAAAATATGGAGGTTTCAGGTGCAATATTTACTTTTAATAACTTCTTCATCTAAAAGTCTTGAGTATAAGTTGTAATGTAGCTGATCTTTTGCTGCTACTAATCTGAAGGCATCTTTGTCTGGATAAAAATCCTTTTCTTTTTGGTAAGCAAGAAACAGAGTTGTGTGTAGTTTGGTTTATGCAGACTGCCTTTGTTCATAAATTGATCAATTAATTAACTATGGCTCAATGCAGGCTGGCTATATAAATCCTCTGTATCTGATCTGCTCTTTTCATGTCCAATCTCGAAACTCTGTTTGTTAATTTGACGGCAAAAAAGTACAAGTTATGTCAATTAAAACATCAAAAGAGTCTTTGTTTGTATGTGATTATAAAACCTACGAGTAGTAGGCTTACTTTAGGCTACACTGTTTTATTATTGTTAACCTTATGCTCAGGTGAATGCATACCTGACAGGTTAGCTCCATCTCCTGATCCCTCATTGACAATCACATTCTATGAGCGAACTCCTGAACAGCAGGCAGCTTTAGGGTATATTGCTGACCCATCACAGCTTGGAGGACAAAGTGATGAGGTATCCAATGAGGGGATAAATAATGTTCCTGATCGACTGCTAAATGAACCACACGGATCAGTTGGAGCAAGAGCGGGACGTCAGGCTATTGCTCAGGGTAACAGTGCAGAAATGGCTGAAGCTCTATTTCGATATTCAGCTCCTGAAGAGGTACGTCTTCCTGCTGGGGTTTCTTACTATGTCTGTCCCTTTTAAACTTTCCTTCTGATTGCTTATTCTTTTTGACAGGTGATGGTGTTTCCATCAACTTGTGGAGCATGTATGGCGAAGTGTGATTGTAAAATGTTTGTTACCAGTATCCTTTTCTATATTTACACAATATAAAACCTCATTTCTGCATTCCTCCCCCACACAGCCCCTTGCTGCGAAATAGAAGGGATTACTAATTGTAGTTGCAATTGTTGCCCATCTGTTTATTGTATTTGTTACAAATTTATTTTGTTCTACGAGGACATCTGCTTCTAAAATTGTAATCATTGACAATTGTATGAGCTTAATTATAAAATGTACTAGCTTATGATTTTCATTTCTTGGAGGGTCCCTATACATCTCTGTTATTAAATCTCCGCAACAGCAACATCCTAAAACAGTTAAAAGAATCTGGATGGGATTGTGAGCTTCTTTTCAGTGATTAGATGCAAGTAAAGAGAATTGGCCCCGTATTTCTTTTTTGATATACACAACTTTTTTTTTTATCAAAGGTAAGAGTTTCTATACATAGCTCTTACCATCTGGTGTTGTGTTTTTTGTGTAATTTGCTTTGATTAATTTATCTTTGTGACTTAGCATTTTCTATAAGAATTGCTACTGTCATCTGCTGCAAGTTATTCTGCTTCTATGGTATTGTTAAACTTGACCACTTAAAGATATACCATACTTTCAAGAAGTAATAGTTATGGCATCCTCTTGTGATGCTTGTGGTTATCGCAACTCTGAGGTAATTTCTGTCATGTACTAGAAGAGAATAGCTTCTGGAATTTTTGTAAATGAGATTACGGAGAAGATTATGCTCGTCTTTGCAGCTGAAACCTGGTGGTCCTATATCTGAAAAGGGAAAGAAAATTACACTTCATGTGGAAAACATTAAAGATCTAAGCCGTGATGTGATTAAGGTGCAACTCTCCAGCCTATATTTTGCAAAAATGCTGGCTAATCTGTTTATTTTTATTTATTTTTGTTGATCATTCATTTGTTACCTTTCTCAAAAAAAAAACAAACTATTTTGGTTACTCTATTATATTTGACTTTAGGAGCACATTTACGTACTGCTTTCACATGTAACATGTACTTCTCCTACTTTGAAGATCACTATCAGTGAAAGCGAAGTTGTGTAAGGATGTAAATATCCAGCATGTAGCCATGAACACCAAGATTTTACTTTTTTGTCTGGAAGTTGGGAGGCTTTTGTAAAATTTCTTTCCCTTGTGGATTTGTTAATACAGCATTTGAGAACATGCTTGAAGAACAAACATGAAACAGTATCTGTAAATGGAATACATTTCTTCCTAATGACCCAAGATTATATTACTTAGTTTTAGAGGGTTACAAGTAAAAAGCGGTAGAATGCATGATGGGTGGCAAAGAATAACTAATTTGTATTTCGGTGTAAAAGTAGCCTACTAGTGAATCTTAATCAGTATATGGACTTCTTAGACCTGTTAGGAAGAAGAGTGTATTAGGCTATGCTTCATTTCTATATTTTGCTCCTTTCTATATCATCTTTGTACTTCTTAAATGAAACTTTTACCTTATCAAAAGGGGAAAAAAACAACTAATGAACAAAGTAAAACTAATGAACGAAGTAACAAACAGTATCAACTTTCAACATTCCAACATCAGATCAGAGAGATATTTTTTCAAAACCAAAAAAAAAAGACTAGCAAAGCACCATGACATCTAAGGGTAAGGGTGTGGCAAGTGGTCAATGAAGTGGGTGAAATAATAAGAAGGTTTCAAACCCCAATAGAGACAAAAACAGGTGATTTTTCCCATCTGCTTAAACTTTGGTGGCAGAGTTATCTGGTGTTTGTGGTGGTCGGAGTTGCAGGTAGGGTTATTCAGGATCTTTTGTCCATTTCCTTTCTTCTTACATTAGTGGTTTTGTTGTGAATTTTGTGCTTTAATACTGGTGTGAATTTGATTCAACCGTGATGCTCACAGTTTAATGAAAAGAATAAGAAATGGAATGAGACGACAGCATCAAGATCATGTTCAAGAGCAGGCATCATCTGATGCATAAAAAAAATAAAATTGAAAAAGCGCGACTCTTTAACTAGTTCTACTTGATAGTATCATTCTTATACTATGCAGTACCTTCATTCCAACTGTTGAGCCCTAATTATCTTGAATCTGCTTGATATCACACATATTACAAATAGGAAAATTGTTTTTTTAATGGCTTGGAGCCATTTAACTGTTTCACTCACCTTTTTTGCTTGCATTCCTGACTCCAAATTGCTGTTTTATATTTACCAGTCGGATAGTGCTGGAGTAGAAATTCCTGAGCTTGAATTAGAGCTTACTAGTGGCACTTTGGGTGGAATGGTGACGACAGTTGAGGGTTTAATCACAAAGATTAGTGAAAGTGAGTATCATGTTTTACCTTGTTTTCTCCTCCTTTTTGTTGTTACTGTTTCTTGGATGATAATCTGTGGATGCATATTCAGTGCATCGATTATTTCAATGAGGCATAGTTGAATTTTCAAGCTCATCCAAAGATCAAGCTTCAATTGAACTACTGTGGATCTACAGTGGTCGTATTCGAGTCTCGTTACATGTTTCTGGTTTCTTCTTTTGTTTATATTGTGGCTGTTAACTGAATGATTTGTTGTCTCAAATGGCATTTGTCTAATCAATATCTCAACTCTTGAGATGTGCAAATACTCTAATATAAGTTTACATGGACTACTAAATCGTCTTTTTTAATATCCGTATTTGGTCTTCCTTAATTTGTCATTTAAACATCCTCTTGAGTGCACTTTCTGTTTTAAATGTAGGTCTTGAGAGAGTGCATGGATTCACATTTGGTGACAGTCTTGAGGAAGACAGGAAGAGCAAGTGGTTGGATTTCCGAGCAAGAGTAGACAAGGTAAATGTGGAGAGATACCTCTTACTTGCTATATCATATATCGTTTAACCTTATATGTGATTTCTCCGTTAAGAGTTTCATATCTATTCAAGATTATGAGATGTGAATCACCTGGTTCTGCAAAAATGTTTGTGGAAAATAATTACCAGCATGTCCCAATGACCCCTAACCTCCTTTAGAGGAGCTATTTTAGGTAGTTATAACTATTTTTGGTACCATGACTGAGATGTAAAGATACAATCTGTATTTTAAAAAACAAGTCTCCTTTTAAACTTCCTCTATGTAATTCCATTCCAAATGAATTTATTTAATATATGTATTTTTTTGCATTTCAAACATTCCACAGCTTTTGAGCTTGAAACAACCGTGGACATTGATCATCGATGATGCACTTGCAAATTCTTTTGTTGCTCCTGCGACTGATGATCTCAAGGATGACAAACAGTTGACATGTAAGTCATTTTTGCACTTACGTAAGGTTTGCGTACACTCTTAAGAAAGAAGAAACCCAAAGTTTATGGATCTTTTGACGATAGGCGTGTTAAATATTGCTCATTTATGAACATATTACACCATTGCTGCAGTTGAAGAGTACGTTAGATCGTGGGAGCAAAACGAGGAGTTGGGTCTTAATGACATGGACACCACCGCGGCTGATGTTGCTTACAGTTCTGCAGCAGATGCTGAACCCAGCAAGAGCGCTGGCAATTGATAACTTTGTGCCTATCGATATTCATTTATATTGCTTTGGCTTTAAACTTTAATGTATTTCTTCGCCTTGATTAGATTTTGCGCATTAGTCTTTCTTTTAGCTTCGTAGATGTAAAATTATTCCCAAGTGATTGTGAATGATGAATTACTCTATACTGATTTCTTGTATTAATACGAAATTAAACGTTAAATTTAATATTGGCCTAGTTAATATTGCAAGAAAAAAAAAGATTTAAGTTCTTCAAATTTTATAGCACTACTTAGTTTCAAATAAAATGAAAAAATAGAAAAAGTATGTTACCAGTGAAAAAGAGACAGATAAGGGTACGTGTCACTTTTTTTATTCGTTATGGCACGCAGATAACGCAACTTTTTTCGTGTGATCTAAAATTGTACATATGAATCACGTTTTTTTCACTTCTCCCAATTGGAGCCAAAAGAGAGAGAGAGAAGAGGTAATAATAAATAAAATTAAAAATAGCATCAATTAAATAGAGAGTAAAACTAGCTAGATTGATTCCTCCCGTACAAAAGCATCCAAAGAAAATATCTAAAAATCTTCATTTTTAAATTCTTTACTAATAAATATTATGGTGCAATGGATGAGTTGCTCCTCTATTTAACGCTTTCCCCGAATGAGATCGTTGCAAATTTGTGTTATCATCAAAATAAGCAGATGTAATGCGAAAGCTAGTAAACAAACTTGAAAAGATCACGAGTAAGAAAACAAACGAGAAACATATTAAAAGGGACAGATTTAATGTGGTTAGATCAATCGACCTATGTCCACAACGGTGATGGCGATCTATGTCCACAAAGGAGATGAGTAATCAAGTACAAATATGAGCGTACAAACTATACCAATTCACTCAGAATATAAGGAGGTACACGAAATTCTCCTCCATAACTACAACTCTCAAAATCCTAGAATCATATTGTGAATGTTAATTAAGTCAGAAGAAAACAAACTTATATTTACAAACATTTCCTAAAAAAAAAAAGATACCGAAAATATTAAAACCTTTTTCTAAAAGGAAAACAATATCCAACTATCCGAAATAATGGTACTCTATTAGCTTGATATATAGTCAAATAATTATTGTATGTCGAAGAGTGGGCCACTACTTGTCTTTCATTCCATATTTTTCTTAATTTCTTGTATCTACTACATATTTCTCTGTGTTTCCATGGAACTCAAAAACAAAAAGAGTTGAAAATGGGCATGAACAAGATGTTCTTACCAACTCCATTGCTTTTGTGTGCTTTCTTTATCTTTATCCTGCAGGTTTGGTTCTTGCTTCTATTAACCTCTCTATACTATTTCTCACTTCTTGCATATGATTTACTATGGATTATACTTTATACTGATTTCATAGATTAGTGTAAAACAGAAACATTGACTTAATTTTGCAGTTTCAGGGATTATGCCTGAGCTAAGTCAAGGTTCCTTTTTTTTTTGTTTGAATACCAGTCCTCTGTATAACACTACTAAAAAAGACAGTCTCGTGCACGAAGCATCGTGTACATGTAGCAGCCCAGGAGGTGCTGCACTCCTATTGGCGTAATGTAGGTAGCTTACCCCTGATCGATGACAAGTTTTACGGCTCGAACCTTTGATCTATAGGTGACATGGAGACAATTTTAGGCTCTCCTTCTCCTCTTTATAAAACTATAATTGAATAAATGTGATTACATGTAACATTTATGATCAACCGGTAGCTAATTAGTTGTAAGACAAAACCTGCTGTAGGACAAAATAGGAAAAGGGGACAAAAGGAGAAGAAATAAGTGTACTATGTTTTTTTTAACCCTTGAGCTTCCACCTTTTTGCTCTGTTGGTTACTCGAATTCACAACTTTCGGGTTGGAAGTGAGGGGTGCCTACTATCCGAGCAACACCCCTCTTGTCGTGGACTATGTTAAAGTTCTGCTTGCTCAACTAAAGAGATAGTGAATGGAGTTTTGCAAGCCTATACTCAAAAAGTTTTTATCTTTTAGTGTTGTTAATTGATGAATACAATTACTAGATCTATCATTTGTTCTTATGGAAATAAAAGCAGGTTGTTGCAGAGAAGCCAATATCTGAAGCTAAAGGGGAATCCGTAATCCTTCGGGTATATTCTTCTTTTCTTGATTTATGTTATAGCTTACTGTCCTTGCACCTTCAGTTTTAAAACTGAGAAAGATTTTTGGATGATCATATAGGAATCAATCATCAAAGAGGTGAATGAAAATGGTAAAGCTGGATGGAAAGCTGCATTCAATCCCCGGTTCTCGAATTTCACAGTAATATCTTTATATATTTCTAACTAATAACAGTTTTATAGGAATAATTTCTCATCCTTTCTGGCTCCTATTTTCACAGGTTTCTCAATTTAAGCGCCTGCTCGGAGTTAAGCCCCCAAGAGAGGGTGATCTTAAGAGCATCCCTATTTTAACTCATCCAAAACTTAAGAATTTACCAAAAGAATTCGATGCACGAACAGCTTGGTCTGAATGTAGCACAATTGGAAGAATTCTTGGTCAGTTTCTTCATCTTATTGTTTGGTCCTTCTATGCTATATTCTGATCAGTACAATGCTGATGTTTTCTGTATCTTACATTGCAGATCAGGTGACTGCTCTTGCTTGCTATTTAGTCTCTCTCTTAAAAATGCTAAATGCCTTTTCCAGGTTCTATAGTAGTCTTATCCTTTATATTCCAGGGACATTGCGGTTCTTGTTGGGCTTTTGGTGCTGTTGAATCGCTTTCTGACCGTTTCTGTATTCATTATGGTTTGGTAAATTCATGTTAATCAAAGGAACACTTGCAGCATTTCATTTCAACGATGATCTTTGACGATTGCTTTTGGTGTGTGATGTAGAATATATCTCTATCCGTAAATGATGTAATAGCATGCTGTGGCTTTCATTGTGGCAATGGCTGTGATGGTGGATCTCCCATAGCAGCATGGCATTACTTTATCCGCAAGGGTGTGGTCTCAGAAAAGGTAAATAATATTCTTTTCGACTTAGTCACCTCAGAGGGATATGCTCAACGACTCATAAGTTTGTAAAACTTGTTCTTGCAGTGTGACCCTTACTTCGATAATATTGGATGTTCCCACCCTGGTTGTGAACCTACATATCCCACCCCACAGTGCAACAGGAAGTGTGTTAACGAGAATCTACTCTGGAGTAAGTCCAAGCATTTTGGTGTCAATGCATACATGATCAGCTCCAATCCATACAGTATCATGACAGAAGTTTACAAGAATGGACCAGTTGAGGTTGCTTTAAATGTTTATGAGGTAAAGAATGATAGGTATTTGTACATTCTGTGAACGTATTTACTGGCGAAATACTTTTAGGTACAACGTAGATTGCTTAGCACAAAACAGTAACATAAGTTACTTGGTTATACAGGATTTTGCTCACTACAAGTCAGGAGTTTACAAGCACGTAACAGGGGAGTATATCGGAGGCCATGCTGTTAAGCTCATCGGATGGGGAACTAGTGAGGAAGGAGAGGACTATTGGGTATGTTGTAACTATAAGTATCCATTTAAGATTATGTTAACTTATCAGCAGTTAATCATCATCTTCTTTTTTATGCAGCTTCTTGTGAATTCTTGGAACAAAGGCTGGGGCAATGTATGTCCTTATTGAGTTTATATGGTTGATTTCTCAGATGGTCACTCAACTAATACTTACTTTTTTATTCTGATTTTCTTCAACAAAGAAATTGAGTTTTTGAGATAACAACGGCTAGTTAAGTGACTATATGAGAAATCAACTCCTAATTTTACACAAGCGAAAAAGTTACTTTTTTTTTTGTCTTAGTGTGTTTGTGTGTGTATGCCAGGATGGGTACTTCAAGATCAGAAGAGGAACAAATGAGTGTGACATTGAATCTAATGTAGTTGCAGGATTGCCTTCAGCTAGAAATCTAAATGTGGAACTTGATGATGATTTCCTTGATACATCAATGTAAAATGTCACTTCATCAACAAGACTAAATAATACTACTACCAAAGTCTATGCAGTTTATGGAGTCGTTTGGTAGTATACATAAGAATTATATTGAATATGATGTATTAGTATTAGTTATGATTGTATTGGTTATGATTTTATCATTATTTCTATACAACAATACCATCCACAAACATGGTATAAATGACATGGAAAAAGTTTTGAGAGACATTTGTATCTTTAATCATATTAATACATGCATTAAAACCTCTTGAATTACTAATACTATGAATTTTTTATATATATATTGGTTAATACTAGCTTTATACCAAATAAAACATTGGATTAGTTATACATAAGCTGGGAGAATGTATTAGAAACATAATACTAATAATATACAAATTGTTAATGCATGCATTTTCATCTTGTGGATTCAATTAGATGTACATTTCAAAGTTTTCACTATGAATTATTTTTTGTGTCATGTCTGCTTGAATCTAGATTAAGTCAGATTTCAGTGATATGAAGATTTGTCATATTGTGAAAATTTTTAAAAACATAATTGTTCATTCAATAACATTTCATAAGGACAATCTTAATATCTCTGATTAATTTCATGAATTTTTATGTTGTTGATGGAGTTATACGATTCTCTACCATATAATTACCTCCGTATTTTCCCTTCCCAACCCCCATTTTTTCTTTTTAAAGAAAGGGGAACAACCTATGCAAACCCCTCTATAAATAACTTTTCCTAAAAAAAGATTTAGCTTTTTATAGAATCTATTTGTTAAATTAGACAAAATGTGCTCACCTTCTATAAACTTAAAAAGAGTTATTTCTGCTCACTATCATTATTTATTATTTTATTTTATAGAAAATAAAGAAGAATACAAGATGCGTTTGAGAAAATAAAATTACCTATAATTCTCTAAAAATATGATATATATATATATATATATATATATATATGTATTTTTAGATCTTTTTCAATCAATCAAAAAAAAAAAAGAGGAAAAAGAAAAAAAAGAACATTACTAGTGGGAAAAGAAATGAAAAGTAAGGGCGATAATTTAATGAAAAATAGCATTTTCAATTATTGGTAGAAATTTAAAGAAATATGACAATAAATTTGACACGATATAAGTAGTTTCTTTACATACTTTATGGAGGAAAATTGTACACCTGATTAAAGTAAACAACAAGAAAATCTAAACAAAAAATTAGTTTGAATTTTACTTTGTAATATCATTGGCTTTGGATGAAACGTGACTTAATCAAATTCTATTATGATTTTGTCACATAATCCAAAACTAATGTTATCCTTTACAATTTCAAGATATTTGATTGATTTGGAATAATTTAATTATACTTCAATAAAACAATATTACTCCAATTTTCAAACTTATTCTTGCCTTATTGTTCATCCAGCTTGTTACTGCAATTAAATTGAAATATGAATATTGACTCTGGTTGCACATGTAAAGTCTGTTTCCTCAAGCAATCTCACATGTAGACCTCAAATATTCTACAAAAATAATAATATTTAACATATAAGATTTTTAATGTATAATGAATTTTTTTTTACAGTCAGGCAGCTAGTTAGATTTATGCAGGTATGAGTAATATACAAATTAATTATGAATAAATTTATGTATATACGGGTATTCATTAGTCAAAGACTAGTTATATATATATATATAAATTATTTCATCTTCTATCGTGCATTATATAATACATAACGAATTTCTAAATTATCAACCAAATATCATATTTTTGTGAATTACTTATTTTCTATCCATCTAGGAACAGTATTGCTTGTGAATAGTCCAAGTGGAATACCTAACATACCAAGTTGAACTAGACTTTTGGGAAAGGTAAAACACTGAAAAAAATTATTGAATCCAACAAAATATCTTATAAAACCAACCACAAGTAGACACTAGACATCATTTTCTTGTTTGATAAAAGCATTTATTTAATATATTGTCAGAGAATGGGCCAATAAAAATTGGGGTTTTTTTTTTCCTTTTCTTTTTTATATTATAAATACCTTTGAGATTCCACCAATTCCACAACACAATTGGAAAGCTTTAAAGAAAGAAAAAAAAAACATGGCCTTGACTTTGAAGTCATTAATAACTCCTTTGCTTTTTGGTGCTTTCTTTATCCTGATCTTACAGGTTTGTTTCTTCAATTTTCCTAAACATGTTGTATAGTACTATCTTTTGTGGGTTGTTCTTACTTATTAAATTGTTGGTTTTGTTTAGATCAGAGACGGAGCTAGAATTTTGAGTCTATTCGGATTAGATAAATCATTTGAACTAGATTGAATGAATTTTTCATAAACAACAACATACTAGTGTGATTCCGTGAGTAGAGTCAGGGGAAAGTAGGATAAGATAGGATGTAAGCCGAGCTTACTTCGATGGTTATAAACCATCGGGGTCATGGTTATTAGTTTTTGATGATTAAATGGAATAGCCTTTTGCTATTTCTTGAGAAAGATCAAAGATTGTTAAGTAAGTTGGACTTTATATGCTTAAGTTTAACTTTGACTTGATATGATGAACATAAATGGATTTTAATGATTTTCTGATTTATATAATGGGAAAAAAAGAAAGTAAAGACATGTTTTTATGTATTAGTTTAACTTACATGTTCCTATATAGTGTTTATACATAAACATACATTTCAAACTTGGTCGCGGCAAGTAAGCACTCTAACTTTGAGTATGTACATCTGTACACCTCAACTCGACTCCAATGTGTTAGTTGAAAACTCAAACTTACAAAATGATCATCTGGACACCTCCAAAATTTATGTGTCATGTCAGATGTCCACGAGACGCTATGGGTACGAGTTGAAGTGTTCTTATGTCAGTTGTGACCAAGTTGAGTTGTCTAAATATGCATTTTCAAATTGGAGTGCTCACTTGTCAGCTGAAACCGTGTTTGAGTGTCTGTTTATATATTATGTCTTCTATATATACATGAGTCTTTATATATTATGTCTTCTATATATACGTGAGTCTACATGAGAGGAAGTATTGCTTCATAAAGTAATACAAAAGGGGGAAAAAGAGAAGAAATAGTTGACTAGTTACAACTTCTGCTTGCTTTATATTTCGTCGTAATTTCCCCATGTTGTAGTGTTTTAGTTATATGATGTATTACATACATATTTTTGTCAATAAGAAATATTCAGGCTAAGAGTATTGTAAATTTGTAATGCTGTCTTTTTCTTGAAAGCAGGTTGCTGCAGAGAAGCCAATAACTGAAGCAAAACTTGAATCTGCAATCCTTCAAGTATGCTCTTTTCTTCATGATTCAAGAAGATGTTAATGTCATTGTGCTCATGTCGAATTTAAAACTGAGACACCTTAATTTTTGGATGATTATGTAGGACTCGATCGTCAAACAAGTCAATGAGAATGCCGAAGCTGGATGGAAAGCTGCATTCAACCCTCAATTATCGAATTTCACGGTGAGACCATCATATAGCTAAAGATTTAACTTGTAAAGGTCTAAACTTTTGCATTGTCATGACTCATGTCACCTAAAATATGACTTTACAATTACATTCTATAAAAAGAATGAGTTAGTAACTTTGAAACTAAGGCAACTTATTGATCACTAACAGTTGCATTTTCTTTTAGTGGGATGTTTCATACTTCTTCATGCAATTTTGCAGCTATACACCGAAAACATGCACTTATAGTTATGTCCATATTTGGTTGTCACAGGTTTCCCAATTTAAGCGCCTTCTTGGAGTTAAGCCTGCAAGAGAAGGTGATTTGGAGGGAATTCCTGTTCTAACTCATCCAAAACTTAAGGAGTTACCAAAAGAGTTTGATGCACGAAAGGCTTGGCCTCAATGCAGCACAATTGGAAGAATTCTAGGTCAGTTATTTCACTTCCTTGTCCGTCCTTTCTAGCCATAGTTCTATAATAGAGATTCTGATGTTTTCTATCTTTGCACATCAATCACCGGGACAAATTTGCATCACAGATCAGGTGATTTTCTGCTACTGGTCTAGTTTCTTTCCATTAAATGTGCTAAATAGCACATTGCAGGTTCTCTCAAGTGGTCTAATCCTATATATTTCAGGGACATTGCGGTTCTTGTTGGGCTTTTGGTGCTGTTGAGTCGCTGTCTGATCGTTTCTGTATCCATTATAATTTGGTACGTTCTGTTGAACTATGTGATTACCTAATTTAAACTGTTTGAAATGATACATTTCACGACCCTAATTCAACACGCCCTCTCATGTGTCAGCTTAATTCTATGTCATGACTCATGACTATGAGCCAAGCACGTAACCACCTCCTCATCTTAGCACACAAACTTGTGAAGTTTGACTGTAGTTACAGTCACTGATGTTAAACTTTTAATGTGTAATGCAGAGTATCTCTCTGTCTGTAAATGATCTGTTAGCGTGCTGTGGCTTTTTATGCGGGAGTGGTTGTGATGGTGGATATCCTATAGCAGCATGGCGATACTTTAAACGTAGGGGAGTGGTCACAGAAGAGGTAAATGGTGACTTAGTGTCACCTCAGTGAAATTACAGCTTTATGTAAAACACCTAGAGTAGTATGGCTGTTTACGATCAATCACTAACAAATTGAGTAAATGCTGGCAGTGTGATCCTTACTTCGACACTACTGGATGTTCCCACCCTGGTTGCGAACCACTATACCCCACTCCAAAATGTCATAGGAAGTGTGTCAAGGGGAATGTGTTATGGAGGAAATCAAAGCATTACGGTGTAAATGCATACAGGGTCAGCCATGATCCCCAGAGTATCATGGCGGAAGTATACAAAAACGGACCAGTTGAGGTCTCTTTTACTGTCTACGAGGTAACAAGGAGAAGGATTATGCCATACAGCTCTCAAATACCACATTGTCTGAGCTTATATAACCTTTGTTGTCTCTTTTTACAAGCAGCACTTTAATAACTTGAACCTTTTCGTCAAACACAGGATTTTGCTCACTACAAATCAGGAGTTTACAAGCATGTAACAGGGGGAAACATGGGAGGACACGCTGTTAAGCTTATTGGATGGGGAACTAGCGAGCAAGGAGAGGACTATTGGGTTAGTTGATGTGTTCAAGTTATCGTCTTCTATTTACTATCGAAAATCACACATCATTTAGTCAATAATTTAATCACCTTCTTAATATCTTGTTGCAGCTCATTGCTAATTCTTGGAATAGAGGCTGGGGTGAAGTATGTTATATCCTTGATTAGTTTTCTCCTAATGCTCTCACCACTTCTTGTTGAACATGCACTAACACACACGCATATCTATACGACTTTTAACTTATATATACTGACAATGTGAATAGTATTTCCACCGGTTAAAGCAAGTTATTTACTACAATTTGTACATTGTCAGTGCACGTAAGTTAAACTCTTATCTCTTTCATGATGACAGGATGGATACTTCAAGATTAGAAGAGGAACAAATGAGTGTGGCATTGAACATAGTGTGGTTGCAGGATTGCCTTCAGCAAGAAATTTGAATGTGGAACTTGGTGATGCTGTCCTTGATGCCTCAATGTAAATTGATATCTCTTCAACAAGAACATTACATAATAATACTAGCAAATTAATATGATACTGGGGATGAAAAAACCTTATGAATTTGCATATTTATCTTGTCGATTTAATCTGTATAATTCATAATTAATACTTGTTCTAATAGTAACTTTTCACTTTTCAATTTTACGACTTAAGAATTTGCTTGTTACACTTGCTCCCTTCGTTTCAGTTAGTTTCGATTTGACACATGAAGTTCAAGAAAATAAAAAAAAATCATAAATTTTGTGGTCTTGAATCCAGACGGATCTAGGGTTTGTTAGGGTGTTCGCCTAACCCCCTCAACAAAAATTACACGAAATATATAATGTAATTTTTTTAATTGTCTATGTATATATATATACAGATTTTAAATGTCGTGAACAGAAGACTAAAGGTTGGATCAGTAGTTTATGGAGTTCAATTCCAAATTCACTTTGAGGTCGTGTGAACCTAAATTTAATTGGGATTTGAGGCATCGACCTAAAAGCTTTTTAAATAAAAATTAAAAAAAAACAACTCAAACAAAAACAGATAAAGTTATGCACAACTCGATGAAATATGACTCTAATAATAATTTATACAATTTTCATTTTATATTACTTGATCCGTATTGACTATTTATCTCAAATTATTTATCATTTACTACAAATTATACATAATCGATGCACATAAATTAGAACTCTATTCTCCATGATGACGTGATGGATACTTCAAGATCAGAAAGAGGAATAAATGAGGGTGGCATTGAATGTAGAACTTGATGATGCCTCAATGTAAATTGCTACCTAGTATTTAATTAGTTTCAGTTCGATATGGAATTTAAAAAAATAATATTTTTTTTAAAAATAAATTATAATTTTAAATTAAAAATATATGATGTAGCAAAATATTTTTTTAATTTTATGATCGTAAATATATTACGTAAAAAGTCAACTTTTGAATCCCCATGTCTATATAGGTTAGGACTGCTTTTTTTTTCTTTCTTCTTTATATCGATAAGACTTTTCTTGAGTTTGAAATAAAGAGCAAGAAAGAAGGAATAGCAGTTTTGCGTTAGCGCATTTTCTTGCCAAAGTGTTAATGAGAAATCTTAAAAATTATTTTTTTAAAAATAAAATAAAAAAATTATAAGATAAATAAATTAAAAAAAACAAACCAATAAATAAGTTTGGGAATTAGCTAGAAGCTGAAAACAGTGGGCATGCCTGCCGTGCTATACCATTACTAGTTGTCCACACGCCACTTTTAAATTACATAATTTTTATTTAAAACTTTGGCCTAAAGTCACTCGTCTGAATATATGGCTCGTGCAATATTATTAACTATTATTTTTTATTTTTTTAAAAGTTTGTTTTAATGTGAAATTGGATAAAAGAAATTTAATGAATCTAAAGGTGTGTTTGTTATATAAAATGTTAATTTTCTTTTTTTAATATTTGATAAGTTAAAATCTTAATAATATATTTTTTCTAAAAAATATTTTTTTCTTTTAAAAAATGATTTCTATAATAGACGTATGGAAAAAAAATTATACATAATATTCTATGTTGATACCGCCCCCCCCGCCCCCACATCCAAACCCATCTCACCACACACGTCTCTACCTTCTATCTTCCTCTCTTATAGTATTTGTCTAAATTATATAAAAATATTTTTAATTTTAAGTAAGAAATATATTTATTTTCGTAAAAGTTATTTCTAAAATAATATTTTTAATCTTAACCAACACACTCTAAGTAATTATAAATCATACACTCATAGTATTTGCCTAAAAAGTTAAAATATGCTCTCGATTCATGTATAAATGATAATTTTCAAATAATAATTTATTATATTCATGAAAATATTATACCTAGATAGTTAAAGCTATATTTTATACACATATAGAGTGTTAATTATATATAAACAAATGATGACTTTTTTTTTCAATAATCTTCCATGTTCTTATATATTTGATTTTATCAAAAATATATATTATGAAATAGTTTCATTAATTATATTTTAAAATTTTAAATTTCAAATAAAAATATTTTTTATTTACTATTTTCTTTTCTAAATTATTAGTACTTTATATAATTATTTAATAATAAAACAATATTAAAAATAAATAACAATTTACTGATTTGTTATTAAACAAGTAAAAAGGAGAAATGACCAATTACGAAGGATAACCCTCTTCAAGCAAGCAAATCTACCAAAGTATTTTAAAGATCATAATAGCCTATTTATTTTTTAAAGGGAAAATGATGAAATATGCCCCTAAATTATTTAAAAAGGTCTAGATATATCATCCGTTTTAGTTTGGTTCACTCATGTTTTCGCCATCCAACTTTTGGTTCATGTATGTCCAACATGGCAACTAACGCCTATAAAGGCATATTTGCACCAAAAGTTGGACGGCGAGGACATGAGTGAACCAAACTTTAAACAGAGGGTATATCTAGACCTTTTCGAATAATTTAAGGGCATATTTGACCCTTTTCCCTTTTTTAAATGATTTAAAGCTAACATTTTTGAAACTCTTTCTTTTACTGTATAGAAAAAAAAATGTTTATTAAGATTATAACATATAGGCGGAATGATCTGATAGACCCTCGTATTTGAATTGATTTGTATTTTGAACCCTTCTACTTATCCCTTTGTCATTTGGACCCCTAAACTAAATAAAACACAATACTTGAAAACCCTTTCTCATCGTTTGTGTGTGCGTGTATTGCAATCAATTTACACATGAAATTTCACGTCATTTTTTAATGACACGTCAATATTATTATTATTATTTTTTAATGACACATCAGAAATTAAAAATTTAAAATAAATAATATTTTTTTAAAAGGTACAATTCTTTTTCTCTCTCTATACTCATTTTCCATATTCTCACTTCATCTTCTTCCTCCCCACCCTCTATCCTTCACCCAAAAAATAAAATCACCACCTACCCCCATCCGTTTTCTTTTCTTCTCTTTTTTTTTACGGACAAAACACATATTCTTTTGTATATCCCGCCGGTAACATGAAATTTCGTTCATAGATTTCATATTCCTTCTCCATCAATGCCACCGCCGACCACCCTGTTCCTCCGCCAAAAGGGGTGTTTTTTGATCATAGCCTTTTTTTGTTCCATTAAGCTTGTCTTCATACAAAAAAATAGTTTCTTCCATTTAAACTTGTCTTCTAAAAAAAAATGACATTGAGAATGAGAGTTTTGAAAAGAAAATCTTGAATTTTAAATTGGATCTAAATTAATATTTCTTTGTTTCCTTTTATTTTCCTTACTTTGTAAGCCTTTTGTAGTTGAAATTTTACTCTTTAATAGTGGTATTTGGTGAAACTAAAATGATTTTTTTTAAAAAAAAATCTAAGTCTATTAATGGGGGTGAGCGTGACTGAAAAAAGAAGTTGAGGTAAAGATGAAGTGGTAAATAGTTGAAAGCCGAAAGAGGGGTTGGTGCGGATATGAAATTTTTGGAGATGACTAAAAATGGGAGTTAGGACAGATATGGGGTGAGGGATGGCTGAAAAGAGGGATTGAAGTAGCAGGTTGGCTGATAAGGAAGGTTGGGAAGGTGATAAGCGTGAGAGTGGGGGATGAATGAAGAAGATCACGAGGTGAGGGGAAGAAGAAACTTTTTTTTAAAAAATATTATTTTATATTGTTTAAAATGAAAATGTTCTTCAATTATCTTTGGGTGTGTGTGTTACACTCTCTCGCCAACTCATTCATTTTAATGTCACATAAGTATAGTCAATGATCAGATGGGTTTGAAATATTGCATTTTAATGAATTGAAGGGTCAAATTGACAAATGATTAAGTAGAAGAGATAAATATAAATTAAGTTATTATATTAAAATCTAAATATTCTATCATTAAGAATTTTTATTTCTCAATGTTAAGTGTTAGCTAAACTAATCTAGTACCTTACCAACATATTATTACTAAATTATTTTTATAGTATTATATTTTTCTATTCAAGTCGGAAAGATATACGTATATTCATAAGACCCATTACGTGATCTTTCATATTTCTTTATTTATTATTTATTTCATAAAAGAACAAGAACTGAAATTACGGCCCATTCTCCAAATAATGTTAAACAAACAAGTGGATACCGGATAGTTCATTTCAAATTTAAAATATAGTATTAAAAAATTAGATTCCATTTAATATTTTACCCTTCGAGATGAGTCAGTTTAGTTTGCCAATAATTATATATATAGATAATTCAAAATCAATTTCTCTTCAATGCTTTTTGAATCGAACTTGTCTAGTGATATTTACCTCCTCTTTATAATTGACAAGCTATTATACGATGAGAATTTACCCGTAAAGAAAATGCGAATTATCCTGAATTTCCAATTAGAAACATTATTTTTAGCCAAACAGGTGATAATAGATCTCATCATTAATTTATCTTTAAAATGACAAATTAGTGCACTCTTATATCCAATAAAAGAATTACACGTGTTCCTCAGCTAAACATTTTCCAGACCTAGGGAACTGAACATTATAATTAATTCAAAATTATCTTAAAAGTGGAGCAATAATAAAAGCTTTGATCTTTTTTAATACGTCAAACAAAGAGGGCCAATAATTCATTCATCTTTTTCCTTGTATCTATAAATATATTTTCTGGGGTTCCTCCATTTTTAAGCCACCATTACAGAACCCAAGAAAAAGGGCCCAAAAATATGAAGCACATAGCCACTTTTTTGCTTTTGGTTTCTGTCTCCACCCTTGTTTTGCAGGTTTGATTCTTGATTCTTTATGTTTTTTTTTTGTTTTTGTGTTCTTGGATGAAACGGTTTGCTTTATATATCTTTTAGATGAATGGATGGAATAAGTTATTGTATCAGACCGAAACCCCCCATGTTCTTTTCATTTATAGCTTTTGGGTTGAGCTTAATCTTGGTAATCATGATGATAATTAGTTAATTAACTAATATACCCCTAAAAAAGGAAATCTTTTTAATGTTTCTTGAAGGTTCTGTTTATATTGACTGCAATTCTTGAGGATGAGGTTTGCTTGGGGTCTGTTTGTTTTCCCTTTTTGGGTTTGGGGGTGGGGTGATCTTGTGTGTGTAGATGTTGCCTGGAATATATTTATATATCTATATACATGTAGTTGAAGTATATTATGTACCAAAAAAATGTAAGTATGTTGGGTTGAGGTTGACAGCGTGGGAAGGAGGAGGGGATGGATGGTGTAATGGTAGTGTGTATATGTTTTTTCACATACCATAAACTTTACAGGTGTATATGAATGAAGCGCCAATACATGAATTTTTACTACGGTAGATCATCTCTAAGATTACATAAAGCTAGAAAGATGTTTCATAGCAAATAATTGCCCAGGTCCTAACTCCTAAGAAAGTAATTGTCTAATTAAACCATGTGGAGACAAATCCTAGTTTGCCATGAGCTTCTGCAAGGCCACTGTTTATTCTGTGCTGGTTCATATTCACAATTTAAGTTCCTTGATTATAAAATGTTGAGTGGGAATTGTCAAATGGTACCAGAGCCTGAACTTGGTGCTTTCTCGCTCTAACTTATTTATATTTGGATGTTGATGACTAATTTGTGAGTTGTATGGGACATGCATAAACATTTAGACTTAGCACATATAGTAGCATCTATTGTCTATTGCCAAACGAAGAAAATGAAAACAGTTTTTATATATACAACTAACTTTTAAATATTATGTACCAGATCAATTTACCAACTTAGGTCGAAGTAAACATAGCTTTCTTTCCAGTCCTAGTTCTCTTGCAGCTAAATGCATGCAAAACAATATACACTTGCAGTACAAGTGTAGATTTTGCAACAATGGTTGTGTGTATTTCATGAGTAGAAGAAAGAAAATAGTATGTGGGTCAAATGAATGAGAATTTTCATGGTACGTTAAATTAAAGAAAACTAGTAATGCGAAACAGCATTTTGCTGCTATGTTGAGTTTGCAAGTGGGAAATTGAAGAGTTCACCCCAGACTTCCCCCATTTTGCTAAGAAATAGAAAAGGGGAAATGGTGGAGGAGAAGCATTGCTGCTTGAGCCAAAATTACATGGTCGAGTTCTTAATCTCTTTCATATTCTCAATGTTGATTCGACATTACAGTGACTAGGATATTAGGGATTCAATTTAATAGCATTTAGAAGGTTGACAGTCTGAAATCTGAATGTTTTAGGTCCAATTATTGGGAAAGCTTAGTCTTGGTTGGTTAAAGTACCATATGTTGAAGCCTATACCCGAAGTTATTTAATCTTCATGTAGTCTATTGTTGAATACATAATTTCTTTTTTTGAACGGCAATCAGGTTGTTGCAGAAAATCCAATATCCCAAGCTAAAGCGGAATCTGCAATCCTTCAGGTATGATTTCCTTCATCATAGAGAAGATATTACTGTCATTGTACTCTGATCAAACTAAAGGTCACAGAGTCTTTTTGAATGGTCGTACAGGACTCAATCGTCAAACAGGTTAATGAAAATGAAAAAGCTGGATGGAGAGCTGCACTAAACCCTCAATTCTCGAATTTCACGGTGAGATTTCCATAAAGGTGTATATTCGTTTTGAACAAACTTAGGTGCACTTTCTTTGTGCAATGCCACATCCTTCAACTCTCCTTTTATGAGTGCATGTACCCTTCATTCACAGGTTTCCCAATTTAAGCGCCTTCTTGGAGTTAAGCCCACAAGAAAGGGTGATTTGAAGGGCATCCCTATTTTAACTCATCCAAAACTTTTGAAGTTACCCCAAGAGTTTGATGCACGAGTGGCTTGGCCTCAGTGTAGCACTATTGGGAGAATTCTTGGTTAGTTTCTTCTCTTTTGTCCTTGATTTAGTGCTGTAGTTCTCTAGAGTGGTGCTAATGCTTTCCATCTTTTGATGTCATGCACCGGTACTGTTTTGCGACGCCAGATCAGGTGATTTGTCTTGGTTCTACTTTCACTCATTTGTTTTTCCTCCTGAATTTGCTTATTGCTCTTTCCTGGTATTCTAACAATCTGATTGTTTGTATTTCAGGGACATTGTGGTTCTTGTTGGGCTTTTGGTGCTGCTGAGTCGTTGTCTGATCGTTTCTGTATTCATTATGGATTGGTAAATTCATTCCTTAATGCAAAAACTTGCAACTTTATTCTAGTTATGGTCGCTAATGATTCAATTTTTATGTGTGAGGCAGAATATCTCTCTGTCAGCAAATGATATCATAGCATGCTGTGGCTATTTATGCGGGGATGGTTGTGATGGTGGATATCCGTTAGAAGCTTGGAAATACTTTGTTCGCAAGGGTGTGGTCACTGAAGAGGTATACTGGTTTGTTATACACTTATTGTACTTCAGAGAGATTACATCTTTCAGATATTGTGGGATTCTTATACCGATCTGAAAAAAGATTGTGGATTATTATGCTCGACTAATAAAAATTTTCCTGCCAGTGTGACCCTTACTTTGATAATAAGGGATGTTCTCACCCTGGATGTGAACCTGGATATCCCACTCCACAGTGCAAGAGGAAGTGTGTTAAAGAGAATCTACTCTGGAGTAAATCCAAGCATTTTGGTGTTAATGCATACCTGATTAACTCCGACCCATACAGTATCATGACAGAAGTTTACAAGAATGGACCAGTTGAGGTTTCTTTTACTGTTTACGAGGTAAGAATGATTGGAAGATAGTAAAGTTCTGATCCTGAATTTTTGGGCACAATTTATATTATATGATACGAAATTGAATGTTGCATTAACTTGATATACAACAACAATAACAACTATGCCTTAATCCCAAGCAACAATCAAACAGCAGTTCTCTATCTACCCCGTGATATTGTTAACCTTGGACGGCTTATTTCAGGATAACTCTGATGAACTTTAGTTAAATATATTACAAATATCCTTTTCTAATTTTTCAAATGTGATTTCCTTACAAATCATATGGACAATAATAATGCTTTGCTGAATCAAATAGCAAAATATAATTGAAATCACTTTCTTTTGATGGTTAACTGTCAAATAATTGTTGATAATTCAACAGAGTTCAAAATATTTGTTGGTCACCAACTCTACCTTTCTGAATTCTAGTGTTACCATCTAC
Organism: Solanum lycopersicum; assembly: GCF_036512215.1. NCBI lineage: Eukaryota > Viridiplantae > Streptophyta > Magnoliopsida > Solanales > Solanaceae > Solanum > Solanum lycopersicum. The sequence continues at coordinate 55,268,391 of NC_090801.1, read as the reverse complement.
TATGTTTGTGGAAATATTGTGTCAATTAGTGATCTGTAGAGGTTTATGTTCCAGGATAATTATGTCCATGACAATGAAGTACCAGTTAGGAAGTCCAATGATCTGCTTAAATGCATCTAGAGGTCATTGTTTAAATGCACTAATTTCTCACCTCTCTTCTGGTGAAATTGAAATTTGCCGACTTGGATTAGTTTCTTTACTCTTTCTGTTATCTTCTCCTATTTTTACTGGTGACCTTCCTATACTGAATGACAAACTGTTTCTCGAGCACAGGATTTCGCTCACTACAAGTCTGGTGTTTACAAGCACATAAATGGTGAGGAAATGGGAGGCCATGCTGTTAAGCTCATTGGATGGGGAACCTCTGAGGATGGAGAGGACTATTGGGTTTGTTGACATCTTCTAATTGTGCCATGAAGATCTTCAAAATCATTTTGTCCTTTCTAAATTTGATAATCTTTTTTGGCTTTGCAGCTCCTTGCCAATCAATGGAACAGAGGATGGGGTGATGTATGTCTTGATCTAACCCTTTTTCTTTCAACATTTTACTTGATCAAAAATAGTTTCTCCTCCTATGAGAAATATTAGAAGTTGTTGAACCATTGGTTTACCCTTTCTTAATAGGATCTTACACACTAATTCATAATGTTCAATATCCGTGCTAATACTTTTGTACATGTGCATTCTTGGGTGATTGCATCTTTCCTACTTCTTGAAGATGTGCTAATTAAGCAGCGCGTACATCCTTATGATGTTCTTCTCAAATATATGTTTGTCTTCATGGCAGGATGGTTACTTCAAGATCAGAAGAGGAACAAACGAGTGTGGCATTGAAGAAGAAGTGGTTGCAGGAATGCCTTCAGCCAAAAACCTGAACGTGGAACTTGATGTCTCTGATGCTTTACTTGACGCCTCAATGTGATTGCTAATTCTTCAACTAAACACTAAATAGGATTCAAGTTTCTGAAGACTTGGGGAATAATAACATTTTAAGCTTCATATTCTTCCCCTCTTAAGTTATCTGCAACATTTGTAATCTGCAGTTGTTCCACAATCCTAATTATCTGTGGAAGTGTTTTCCTTGTCTGTTATGTATTTCTTCACAAGTACTCTCTCTGCCAATCTTGACCAAGTTAAAACATTATCATATGTTGTACTTGATATTATCAATGAAATGTATTTAGACTTAGTTGTTGCTGTTATAATCAAACTTGCGCTTCATGTAAAGTTCTCTCTTTTTATTGTTCACGTTACCAAAACTTTATTGGATAAATTAAATAAATTGCACCCAAGTGTACGCGACTTTTTTGTTATATATCAAACTTTTATATTTTATAAAAATTTATAAAAATATACCTATTTCTTTTTATACAATTTATTTTCGAGCTCGCTCTTCATAGTCTTTTTCAATCACAAAGTAGTAATAGTAGTTTTTCGTTAATGATATTTCCCTTTTGTTTTCTTCTTCTTTTTCAGATTCATATTAGTTATGTTCGTAGTCATGACTTTTCAAGGATATTTTGACTTTTTTATTTTTCTTTGTCAATTTTTTTTTTGAAAGTGAATGATAATACAAGTTAGGAATTTGTTTTATGTAAATACACAATTTAAGATATTATAATCTATATAATTTTTATTAATTTCCTTTCAATAGCAAGTTAGGTCATCCGCGAACAGATACCCAAAGTGTAAGGTGACCTTTACCAGAACAAGACCCACGATAACTTTTCCAATATGGAATAAAAGGATTTCTACTCCAATATGGAATAAAAGGATTTCAAGCATTCCTATTTCTTCTAGGATATATCCATCTCCTGTGGAATACATCCTACCATTAACTAATGTATAATGTGTCCTCCGAAAACATGAAAAATTGGAGATTTTTATAATTAAACTTTTTTTCTAAATAGAACATAATTAGCCTCAAATATATGTAATTCCTGTACTTCATACTAATCCCTCATTTTCTATTTATGTCACACCAATCTAGATTTCATGTAGAATAAATAAATTTGTCATTATTAAATAAATTGACCTATGACTATACATAAATAATTTAATTTAAAGGCTATTTTTTGGAACTCTCCAATTACACTGAACTCTGTGTCTCTTCATTTTCCCCATTTCCATAGCTGCAAAAGCCGAAAATCTACTGGTTGGAAACGCCAAATGAGGATGGAAAGCAGTGAAGAAGAAGATGATTTCCCATGTATTGAAAGTGTTACTCCTCAGTCCAAGATCGACTCAATTTACCAGTCCAAGACTGAAAAGGTACTATCTTTTGCATTTTCCCTGCGTCCCCATTTTGTCTCATTAACTCACAAAATAGCGTGATAGCAAATTCAACTGCTCTTATATGTTGTTGGGGTTTGATCAATTTTTGGAATCAAGTTTGGAACTTTTAATCTGGGTGTTCTTTATTTTTGGAGTTGTAGTTTAATTTCGTTTCCTGGGTTTTCGCTTCAAGTGCTGGAGATGAAATGTGGAAGTGTGTTTGTTCTTTCCTTGAAGTTTGATCTGTTTTTTCTGAGCTAAATTTGTGAGTATTTTTAGGTGGGATTCTTTTTTTTTGGAATTTTTATTTAGTTTGGTTTCTTGAGGTATCCCTTTTTAGAGTAGAAGAAACAAACCTAGTTTTACCTGCTGAAGTGATACTAAACTTTAGTTCTTCCATGAATAGTTAAGTGGATATTCCTTATATTGGGAATTCAAATTCAACTTGGTTTCCTAGGTTATATTTCAAGTGCTGGGAGTAAATGTTATTGCTTTGGTGAAAATATTTGGCTTAGGTCTTCCTGAAGTGTGTCTGCCGTAACTTGGTTATATGCTAGGCAGGGACAAGAGCTGGTTCCTTGGTTCGTGATTTTTTGTTGGTGATGATGTGTGTGATTTTTGAGGGAGAACAGGGCTTAAAACTAGCTACAAATTGTTGTTCTTTCTGTTTTGCATGACTGGTTTATGGATCTGATTATTAGAAGTAGGGAAGCTTAGAAGCTATCCGTTTCATCTACATGTGGATGGATTATAGAATTTTGAGTTTCATAGAGTGGTTGAATTAATCATGTTTGATGGGGCGGTTAAGCATTTTTGGATGTTCGTTGATTATCTATAGCTTCTCTATGCATCAAAGATGCTCTTCCATATAATCGTTTTTTTTGTTTTTTGCTTTAGACTAGTAAAATTTGAACATCTATGTACTAGTTTACTGATGTATTAATGTGCCAGTAGTGCCTTCTTTCATTTTGTTAATGTTGATTTAGTAAATTTCTTCAAATAATCAACTTAGTGGATAATTCTTAGTGTAATCTCGCTGATATAGTTTGACATGAATCTTGACAATTCGAGTACATTTATGAAGACCTTATCTAGAAATGAGTATATTTACGTGGACTTTGAATTCAGAATACTGTCTGTTAAGGTCTTGACCAGAATAATTCCGAACTGTAGTTGAGAGTTAAAATGAGCAAATGTAGTGGATCATACCAGAATGCTTGCAACCATCCTTAGGTAAAGGTTAAAATAGGGAGAATGGTTGGCAATGCGGTGAGTAGACGAGAAGAATTATGATCAAATAAGAGGAGTTGGGAAAAGAAGGCAAGGGAGTTTTACTCTGCTTTGCTAACAAGTGCTAGGTAAACTTAGTTTTTTTTTCCCAAATAAAAGATTAAAGGAAGAAAGCTAATGGATGCCCCTTTTTGTTCACAAGGGGATGACCTAGAGGTTGTGTCATGGGAGTAACAACCTAGAAATCTCATGTTCGAATCCCACTACAATACTTGGTCTGAGCCTATATACGCCTTGGTGGGCAGAATTTTCTTGACAACATGTCCTGATGCTAACACAACCCATATCCATAAAGAATATATATTATTGGACATACAAAATAATTCCTTATTTTATTGTAGGTAGACTAAAATTCATGTAGAGATTCTCGTGTATTTATCTTCAACCAATTCAATAAGAGTTCTTCCCTATTAATCTTTGATAACATCTCTTAACTTTTTTTGTGTGTGTGGAGATATGTTGTGCAATAATCGAACTTGATTTCTGTTATGTCGATGTTAGGAATTCTGTATACCATGAATAGATAGGAAAAAATTGCTAGTACAAACATCTGTAAGTGCTTGTTATGTGCCAAACTATTACCTTTTTTAATTTCCAAAAATGCATACTCAATTTCTTTTAGTGCTTGTTCCGTTTCTTTTTTGGTTAACTTTTCAATATATCACAGATAGAAGTAGTCTTTATCTTTCCCACTATTTTTGGAGTGCTTGCTGATTTTGCCAGTTTTTGTCTTTCTTATGGTCCCCAGTTTATTGCTCTGAGTTGTGCAGGGAATTAGGAAAATCTGTTTTGAGCTTTTGGATTTGAAGGATGCGGTGGAAAACCTGTGTGGTAATACTCGAACTAAGTGCCTGGCCTTCTTGAGGTATTGGCTGATGAAATTCTTTTACTAGACCAAAAGAAAGTGGAAGAGAAATTCTGTTCAATGCTACATTTTCGTAAACATTTTCCTGCCTTTTCTATGGAAACTGTGGTTACTAGTCTGTTAGAAACTAAAATTTCTAAGGGCACAATGGCAAAACTTAAATGAGAAAATGTGTATCATCGGCAAATACAGGTACTACTACTTCAAAGCGACGTGATATAATTTTTACAGAAGGCGGCATCCCTTCACAGCTAGGAGACCATGAGAACTATCTGGTAGTCTATGTATTTGGACTCATACTAAAGTCTGATGTTGAGTTCATGTCAATAGCAAATGGACACATGTCCTATTTCTAGAAGAACCGGAATTCAACCCAACTGTGTCCACTTTTTATAAGTTACCTCTTGATGTTCTAGTCTATGATACTGAGAATCCTTCCTTAGAACTGTAGAGGGAACCCGACATGTCTTTCCCTATATAAGGTTGTGGGGTGTGTGTGTGTGGGTTGGGGTTGGCTTCTGTTGTGGGGAAATGGTAAGAAGTAGAAAGGTTTGGTGAGACACATCCTTTAAACAGTTGGTTTATAAGCACAGCATTAGAAGATATCTAATATTTATCTGGAGAAGTGCAATTTATCCCCTGTTTTATGCTTCCTTTTTTGGGCACCCTTCTATATTATCTGCTTTTTGTTTGTTATATTTTTTTTTTTAAAATTCAAAGAAGGATAATAAGAGTTAATTTAACCAAACAGCTGTCAGATTAATCAAAATATAATGGTTCCATTATCTACTTGATCTGAAGTCCTACATCAATACTGAACGCTTTACTTGCATAATCTGATGGAGGAACTGAAAGCAGAGATAGCATGTGATAAAGGGACGAATTGCTCTTGCATCTTTTTGTGAAATAGGAGAATAATCATCACATTGCTCTTCTTAAATTCCTAATTATTATATGGGAGCTTTTTTATTGGAGAAGGTTACAAGACAGTCCCTTCTCGACAAAAACATGAGAGATGAAAAAACACATTGAAAGAACGTTTATTGACTTTTCAACTTACTATCTCTAGATTAAATTGTAGTGGTGTTAATAATCTCCATAAATTTAGCTAGACCGGTTACTTGCATCTAGTCTTTCTGAACTTTACATATGTTCTTTTTGTCATTACTGCCTACTTTTTGCATCAGCCTGCTTTATGTAGTTTTTTCTACCTATCACCTTCAGTTTAATCTCCTGATCTATGTTATGTGTCCTTCATTCGCCTTGATGTACCCATCCTAAACGGTGCAACTTGGATATGGGTCCTTTGTGCAGATTCTTTGAAGTATACTGGATTATTGGCCAAATCATAGACACATAGGATACTTTTATACACTCTTATCACGCAATTTTAAATGAACTCATGTATGGTACGTGACCCCTCTACGTGCAAAGGTCAACTTCTAATCTGTTCTTGTCATTGTAGATTGTCTGAGGAAGTTGTGGAAACAGAACACGAGCTCAATGAGCTTAGAAAGCATATATCCGCACAGGGTATTCTTGTTCAAGATCTCATGAATGGTGTATGCAGAGAATTGGATGAATGGAGCCGAACAAGTGGTGATGTCCAAGAAGCTAATGAAAGCTCTCGGAGCTCTGATTATGGTGATACTTTCATGAATGACATGGAAGATGAAAACATGTTGTTTTTGGAGAATATTGATGTTCTTCTGGCTGAGCACAAGATTGAGGAAGTAATAGAGGCAATAGATGCTAAAGAAAGAAGTCATCCTGAGTTGAAAAGTTCAGGAGACACTTCACCTACTGAACCATCATCTTTTAAATCTGCTTTGTCTAAAAGAAAAAAGATGCTGGAGAATCAGCTGGTTGAGATCACTGAACGACCCTCAATTGGCATTGTTGAACTTAAGAAAGCCTTGTCTGCTTTGCTCAAGCTTGGTAGAGGTTCTTTGGCACATCAGCTACTTGTTAATTCGTACAGATCTCGTCTTCGGAAAAGTATTGAGGCTTTCCTTCCCCTTTGTCCTTGTTATCCCGAGACTTATTCAGCCACATTGTCTAACCTTGTATTCTCTACCATTTCTTTGGCTACTAAGGAATCTGGTGCAATGTTTGGTGACAATCCTGTTTATAGCAACAGAATTATCCAGTGGGCAGAAAGGGAGATTGAATACTTTGTGCGGTTAGTTAAAGAACATGCACCACCTTCTGATGGAGCTCCTGCTTTACATGCAGCAAGTGTTTGTGTTCAAGCCAGTCTTAACCACTGTAATGCCCTGGAGAAACAGGGCCTTAAACTGTCAAAATTACTCTTGGTGCTTTTGCACCCATATATGGAAGAAGTCCTCGAGTTGAACTATATACGAGCCAGGAAAGCGGTTCTTGATTTTGCTTCAAGTGATGAAGGGAAACCATTGTCACCTCGGTTTGCGTCTCCTTTATCTACATTTGCAACTACATCTGATACTCTGCTTGTTGAAAGTGGAATGAAATTCATATATATAGTCAAAGTAAGTCTTAATCCTTATTTATGAATGTTTGGTCATCTGATTGCTCAAGTGTTATTACTGTATCCCTCAAAGGACTCAGATTCATGAAGTGCACAGTGCAGACTTAAATCCCCCTTCTTTTTCTTTTTTTTTAAAAAAGCTCCATCGATAAAGACCTCCCTCACCTTGTTATAGTTGTTATGCAAGGTCTTTTACATAACTTTTCTAATAGGTGTGCAAGTATTCTTGCAAGAACTGTAACCATTTATTTTTTTTTGAAAATTGGTAATTCGGCAAGAACTCTAACCAATTTGTAATCTATAATGTCGTCTTTGATAGATCTCTATGATTGGCCTTTCTAGACACAACTGAATCTGTTGAGAGACTGGAAGATTAAGTCTAGATACTTTATTCTCTTCTCTCTTGCTCTGCATCCACACACACACACACATTCTTGTATATTCAACTACCAGATTCATTAGCAGAAATAGAAAGAACCTTGGGGGTTAAAGTGTGCCTCCTTGGTCCAAGAAAAGAAATATTTCTTGAGCAGAAAATAGTATAAAAACATGAAAGTGACACTCCGTCAAAGGACCTTTTCTGCTTTGCCAATGAAGAAAGGGAAAAAGTAGCTGTCTTGTATGTAACAGACTTATTGCTGCATATTCAGCATGGTGGCATAACTACCATTTACAATAGTGCAGTATATGAATATGTGTGTCTTCGTGTGTATATTGCATAAATGCACGTGATTTTGTTCTCTTTCTGCTGGATTCTGCTAGCTGCAATTTTAGGACAACCTTCAATTCGGTGCCACTTAAATAGATGTCTCAACTCTCAAGTAGTTGTCGTTTCTCAAGTAGGAGCACCCATAGATGTTTGAGATTGCTTTGAACTGCAACATGTGGAAAGAAAAAAGAGACAAGAACAATAGCACTGCATCAGATATCTGTTTCTTGTAATGATGGCTTAATAATAATTTGATCCAACTTTGGCCTCCTCTGCAGGAAATAGTGGAGAAGCTCACCCAGTTAGTCATTCTACATTTTGGAGCTAACATATTGACCAGAATTTCACATCTTTTTGACAAGTATGTGGATTCTTTGATTAAAGCCCTGCCTGGTCTTTCTGAGGATGATAATCTCACTGAGCTGAAAGAACCTGTTCCTTTTAGAGCTGAAACAGACTCTCAGCAGCTTGCACTATTGGGAACTGCATTTACCATTGCTGAGGAACTATTGCCTATGGTTGTATCTAGAATTTGGAATGTTCTTAATGAAAGCAAGGAAGTGGGGTCTGAAAATGTGATGCCTGCCGCAAACAATACCGTAGAACTCAAGGACTGGAGGCGTCAACTTCAGCATTCACTGGACAAACTTAGAGATAATTTCTGTCGACAATATGTTGTTAATTTCATATATTCAAGAGATGGTGATGCACGATTAGATGCTCAGATTTATTTGAGTGGTGTCGGACAAGATACAATTTGGGACGCTGATCCGCTACCTTCATTGCCATTTCAGGTACTGTAATCCTTGTTTTCTAGTTTCCAAAATGATCCTTACTTATTGGTTCCATGAATAGCACACCCTAGTTAATTCTTTTTACTGTCTTAGTTTGTTCTCTTCTTTTCCTCCTTCACAAAAAATGGTCCAAGATTAATTAAGTTTTCCTTTCTGTGAATTGGGTGACTGAATGTGTAATATTCCTTTATCCAAGTAGGTTAATGCTGTGTCAGTTGAGTTTCTGGTTCACCGTTGGTGTTGCTTTGCTGTTAGTAAATAACTCTCCTTCAAAACCTTCAATTCCAGCTTCTGCTTGGTCATCAATCACTGCTTTATAGTAGCAACTTTAAGGAGATTCCAAGTGGGTGTTTGATCATGTTTTTGAAAAAAGTAAGTTTTTGTTTTAAAGTGAAAAATGATTTCAAAGCCGTGAATACAAATTGGAGTTGTTTTTGACTTTTTGTGAGTAATTTGGAGTGAAAAAACCCTTTTGTTGTTTTTTAAATTCTTCCTGAATTTTAAAGCCAAACGTGTTTCCGATGTTCAGCCCTGGAAAAAGTGATAAATTTCATGGCCAAATGCCTCCTTAAGTATTTTTTTTAAATAAATAAATTAGACAATCATTCATCATAATATTCAGCAGATGCTCGTTTGACTTTATTATAAAGTTCAAGCAGAAGAAACATAGTTTTACATTTTCTCTCTGATGGTGGTTTACAACTGTTTGTCAATTCTTATCTGACTATCCAAATGCTAATATTCAGTGATTTTCTTGCGAAGTGCTTTCAACAGTTTTTGCTAAATGAGAACCTTATAAAATGCTTATGTTTCCAATCCTTTCATGTAACGAAAAGGTGATAAATCTTCAAACCTGTAGGCATTATTTGGTAAGCTGCAGCAATTAGCAACTGTGGCAGGAGATGTTCTTCTCGGAAGAGAGAAGATACAGAAGGTTTTGCTTGCCAGACTGACAGAGACTGTGGTAATGTGGTTGTCTGATGAACAAGAATTTTGGAGTGTTCTAGAGGATGAGTCAGCTCCTCTGCAGCCGCTGGGTTTGCAGCAGGTATTTTTTATATCTACTACCCTGTCTTTAGTTGTACTACCTGAATATAATAGAGTATTAGCACAATTTCATTTTACTTTTTCACCTTATCACCTGTTTGCATGCTTCCCGGATTTTCATACAATTTGGGATATTGTGTGGGAGCTGTTACAGCTTTGTTTAATTTGAACTCTGCAACAGAACATATTGTATGGTTCTATTGTAGATTCAAGTTCAAAACTGTTATTGAAAATTCTGGGTAGACAACTTTTTATAGGATACATAGTTGGGCATAGGACGGCCGTTTGTGTGCTACCTCTTTCTAAAAGTAACTCTTCAGGTATCTCGGTGTTTGAAAATATTGGTATCTTGGTTCCATATCAAAAAAAGGAAAATGGAAGTATCTTGTTCATGCCCTTATTACTTCCTCAGCCCAATCGGCACAAAAATGTTGATTGATTTTTAGAGTATTCTCTCATTAGCCATTAACTTGGTGAAATTCCAAAAAGATACTACGTCATACTAACATGTATTTGCGATATTCAACGTGAAATGCTCTGTTTGTATCTTGATATCAACTTTTTGTTTGACAGTTAATTCTTGACATGCACTTCACTGTTGAAATTGCACGATTCGCGGGCTATCCATCAAGGCACGTGCATCAAATATCATCAGACATAATTGCACGTGCAGTGAGGACTTTTTCTGCCAGGGGCGTAGATCCACAAAGGTATTCATTCACCTAGCTTACTACTTTTCATCTTCTTTATGTATGAGCCTCATCAATGAAAATGTCTCTTCTTATCAGTGCCCTACCCGAGGACGAATGGTTCACTGAGACCGCAAAAGGAGCCATAAACAAGCTTCTCCTAGGTGGTTCTGGATCAGATACATCTGAGATTGATGATGAACACATCATTATGCATGATGAGGGGATGTCGGACTCTGATGGATCGCCTTCTTCCCTCTCAAGTGCAGATAGTTCTGAGTCATTTGCCTCAGCAGAAATGGGTGATTTAGATAGCCCTGTGTATTTATCTGATCCTGAGAGTTAAAACAATACTGTCAAGTGATTTAGAAGTTGTATCTGATGCAAGTACATGTGTTAGGTTCTGTTGTATCCAAATGTTATCAATTAAATGGTTTATTTGCTGCAAGATTCTGTTTAGAAGAATTAGGTAGTTCCTTTTACAATGCTCTATTACTTTTTCATATTTGTTTAGATTATATACGGGGAGGAGATTTTCACCAATGAAACTGAAAATATAAAAAAAATAAGCCCAAAAAAAGAATCAATGTATAGTATATATCCCTAAAAAGTTGCTTATCCATATTGTGTAATTTCTCTACAAAGGTGTCAAACTGTCAATTAATACTACTTTGATGGCTTCGCCACTGCTCTTTGGATTTAAAAAAATAAGTAAGAAAATCACTTTATCGTAATAAAATAGTTTCTATTGTAAAATATACACCCTAACATTCCAATTTCCAAGCTTTTCAGTCTAAATTTATGAATTAATTTGCTTTGGTATAAAGTTAAAGAAATTAAAAAGATTGAAATTTGTATTCTAAAATAAATCATAAATTTTTATAATGGTTGTTACTAACTATAGAAATATTTCAATTTTTTGAGATTGACTAAAAGAAAAAGTGAGTTATATAAATTGGTGTAGAGGAAGTATTTCTTTTTCCTATTTTAATTTGATAGTTTTTTTTTTTTGAATACTTGATGATTTTTAAGTTAAAAGAGATATGACAAATGTTCAAGTGGAAATTTAAAATTAAATAGTAATTATTAAAAAGTGAAAATATATATATTTTTTTAAAATAAATTAAGAAGAAAAATAAATGAAACGAATTCAAATAAGGAAACTGGTATAAAATAACAAAATATAACTCAAATTAAATCCTAAAATAACAGTTTTATTTAAGTGTAATCTCCCTTTCGTCATATAATATACATTTTTATACAAACGAATGTCGATTTGTGTTTCTATACAAACAAATGTATGCCTACGATTTATGCTTTATAACAGATTCTATAACGTTTTTATACAAACAAATGTCAATTTGCATTTATGCTTCATAACAAATTATGGAGCGCAATTACGTAATGTATTACAAAATATAATTTTGATGGTGGTTAAACATAAAATTACTATCGAAACAATAAGCGCGGGAAAATAGAAGGGGCAGGTTACCTTTAGGGTTCTTTTGATACTCGTTACCAGTTCAATCGAGCAATGGCGAGAAGCAACAGTGGAATTTCAGGCACAATTGATCTTACCGGCAGTCTTCCGCCGGAGAAGGTGGTGGAACTCACCGGAAAAGTGCACCAGCTGCCGTGCTGTATCAAGTTCAATGGTCCATCTGATGTTTCACAGTACTTCAAACCCAAATCTACCGGTATAATTATTCTATTTATGCTAGTCAAGTTGATACTCTACTTGAAATTTTTGGTTTTGGTATTAAAAACTTAGTTTTTGAAAGAACTTTGCTTTTATTTATTTAATCCGTGTTTGAATTTGTGAATGAAATGAAGGTGTAATTGTTGATGGATTAAGTGTGGAGGAATCTCATTTTAGAGGAAGGAAGCTTCAGGGTACTACTGTTGCAATTCCTCATGGCTATTCTGGTAAAGTATTTTATTTTCTTATAATAATGGTGTTGGACCGTCTTGTCTAGTACCTACCCCTGGTTCAATTTGTTTGTTTGGTTGACTTGACACGAAATTTGAAAAATGTAAATAAGTCTCTTGATTACGCCAAGTGAGATAATCTTCGACAGAATTAAGTTTGATAGTCACCAAATTAGTGAACTAAGTACTGTCAAAGCCGCGACAGAGGGGAAGGGAGATGGAACTGTTGGTTCAATTGTTCCATTGCAAGGTGGGAGCGAAGGTAGGCCAATCTGGCCTACAGGCAGAATGCTTGGCCCAGCAGTGTGGACAGGAAGAGAATGAGAAAAAGAAGGCAAAGGAGGAATTGAATAGGATGAAGTAGATCATCCCAAAGAAATAACAGATGCAGAGGAAACAAGCGGTATAGAGAAGTGATAAAAGGCTCAATAAGCGTTGGTCCATCTCCATTCATATATATATATAATGAACAAAGAGACGAGAGCAGAAGATGAGAAAATTGTGTGTTTTGCAGAGTCCTGAGAGTAAGATAAATTAATTGAAATGGGGAGATTAAAATAATTTTGCGCAAACATTATGGTTAGAAATTAAGCAAAGGGGACCATAATCAAATCTATCAAAGTCTCAATACTTGCTGCTTGGATAATAACCATCAATGACTACATTGTACTCTTGGTGAGTGGCTGCACATACAACTGTGCTTTATATGCTGTAGTACTGAGGAAACACTGCTATGTTGATATAATTGCCCATCCAGCATCATTGATTTTGGAGGCTTCATAACTGGATTATTCTAGTTCAACTTTATTTTGGGTCCTCTTAATCTACTTAACTTTGTGTAATTTGAAACCATTTTTCTTGCTTCTTCAGGGTTTGTCTTGGGAAAGAAAATGCTTGTTGAGAAAAGGAAAAGGTCCGAGGAAGATTCAAGTTGCTGGGAGATGAAGGCAAAGTTCCAAAACATAACATTGTGGAACCATGATTCTCTTCCCTCAGAAAATGATGCTTCCTTGCGTGCCTTCCACCTATTTTCTGTTGCAACAGCAGTATGTTTCTTCTTGATCCTAGTTATCTGGAGATGCCTTTCCTGCTATTTATCTGTTTAATTTTCTGTTAAGTTGCTAAAGCAAGATTCATATTAAAGCTGCTCCTTAGACAACAACAGTTTCTACTGACTACGCTACCTGCTTTGACATGCCCTGGCTGCCTAAAATATTTTTCAGATTGTGGCTTTCATGACCAAACATGCATCGAGTCAGCTATTTTACCTCTCCAAAGTTTGACTGTTTTTTAATTAATCTTTCTTGGTTTTGTTGGGAGGAGTATCTGTTATGAACTAAGTCCAGCCTAATGTGGATACCAGGGACGCAAAAGTAGTTATTGGGTTGACAAGAGCTATTGGGCCTAGAACAAGTAATAGGGCAGGTTAATTTGGCATCCGGGTTGAGAAGTGGGCATGGGAACGGTTCCTTAAATAAGGTAGTGGTATGTGATTCAATGATTAACGCAAATTGTTGAGTAAAGAGTTTGATTCTCTCATCTCCATTCTTAGTCGAGCTTTTCATCCCCTTCTATCTTATCATTTTATCTCTATATTTTCTGATCTTCTTCCCCTTCGGTTAACCTTCTCATTAGCTTGTTGTTTCCATTCCTCAATTGTATTTTGTGTTCTTCAGCGGTTATAATACATATCATTGTTGTGTTGGTAACTTGAGTTTTTACAGTATCAAAAAAGCTCCAGTAGTCTCAAACATGCGACCAAATGTTTGGCTAATTTTGGTTCTCTTTAGTTGTCTTTCCTCTGATAAATGCTTATGAACACTAATATTGGCAAATGAGGATATTCTATGTATGAGCTGCAACTAAAATGGTCTGGATGCATTTCTATGCACTCTTTATCATTGTTACATGCTTTTTCTGCTGCTTTGAGTACCTAGCAATCTAGTCTTCGGTTGAGCCCATATTAAACTTGTGTTTCATCAATGCAGCTGCACCAACCAGTCAGTCTTGAAGACCTGGAAGCTGCATCAATCGATCAAGAACTAGAGCTATAAATTGGCAATATGAGGAGATATAACCTCCACAATGAGCAGTACATTTTCGAGCTCGTTCATGCTCTTTGCCAGTTTATGGAAAGCGCTCTTCATTATTTATCAGGACTCCATTTATCATGTGTCTAACATGTACAAGCGCCTAACATATTAACACATGTATTTCGTATATCTCAAAAATTTCCCTTCGTTTCTTAAGATTTTACATTCTCTGAGTTATAGTCAGATTTATACCCATTTTATGTGACATAAGGGAACAGACTACCAATGTGACTAAACGTCACTAGGCAAGTTTATTTTTAATAACCAAAATATTTTTCAAACATTTAGACCAATCAAATGTACTGATATTAGAAAACATTCTTTAGCACACCTTGTGTGTTTTGTATTATATAACAAGAAAAATATGAGTTTCTAGCCTTTTCTTATATTTAGGGAGCAAAATAGAGTGAATTAGATTTACGATTAAATAAACTTCCTACTCATTGTCAAATTGAAATGCTTTACTCCCTCATTTATTATTTCCAATTATAGAAATATTTACGATTTGTTTTAGACCTCAATTTGAATTAGATTTCCTTGACTTTGTGTTTATTGGACACATATATTGCAACAGAAATTTGGTATTTTAATAACAAAACCAATTTCATTTCAAACAAGCTGGAATAGCTCAGTTGGTTAGAGCGTGTGGCTGTTAACCACAAGGTCGGAGGTTCAAGCCCTCCTTCTAGCGTTTTGAAATTTTATCATTTTTATTTTAAAGTTCTTTACATAATTTATTTCATATTAAATCTTAATTTATGTTTGATTAGAATCTCTTGGCTCAAATAAACTATTTTAAATTAGTTTTTTTTAAAAATAAATAAATAAATAAACTAGTTGATTGTTAAAGAAAACATTGCATAACATTCAGAAAAGAAAACAATTGATATATAATCAAAGCATAAAAAACACACTAATAGTGGGAATCAAATTGAAATGTATTGAAGTAGCAATTATATGAGTAATATTATAAGAACTAGTAGTAAATGGGAATCAAAATGAAATGAAATATTCTCAGTGTTGTATGTCAAATAACAAATTAAGTCAACAACTTTTGCTTTCATGAACACGTTTTTATTAATTATCAATGTGTTCTCTAGAATTATCATCTTTAAACTAATATTGTTCATTGAACAATATCTAATATTGTAAAGCAACTCCATATTCTATTTTTTTTCGTTATTAAAAAACAATCACCTTTAATGCAACTAATTTAATTAGAGGAATTTTGGCCCTTTACTATTATGCTCTCTGTCGGCATAGTCATAAAATTGATCATTTGCCTCCATATATTCTGACCAAATCGGATTCCATAAAATATAAATAAACACAATTAAAGCAAAAAAAAAAAAAATCAATTTTAGAAAGACATTACTCACAAGATTAATTAAGTAGAAAAGTCAAATTTGGACGACAAATTAATTAAGGGCAAATTACAGAAATTACATACTTTCAAGGTAAAATTATAATTTACCTCTTAAAAGTTTTATAACTATAGCAATCCCTCAAACAGATACAATAATACAAACGCTAATACATTTTAAAAAAAGAAACAGAAACATTAATGGCCAAAAAATTAAAGCGCTGATATATTAAAAAGATGGTCGGATACATGCGACGACACATTAAAAAGAAGGTCGGGATACATTAATGATATATTTGACTTAAGAAAAAAATGAGAAATTTCGAAAATTTGCAAAACTTGTAGGGAATAATGACAGCAAGTAACTAAAAGTGGAATTTCTATAATTAATCCGATTAATTAAGTCAAGGTAATTACTGGAATCCATTACATAAACAAAGGACGGTTCTAGACTTCTAGTTTTACGTATCCAATTTTTGACTAATTATAGAATATTTTCTAAATATATGAATGAATAAAAGCTGTTTGATTAATGAGTTTTTCTTTAATACAAATATATTAAAACTTTAAGTAAAAGTTATTTGAATTCGTTAAACTCGTATTCAGGTGGCAACTAGCTCAGCCCATAGATTCTAATTAGTGCATAAAGTAATCCGATATAATGAATAACTAAAACATTTCATTCAAGAAATATATTATTTGGACAGTGCATGTGACATTCCTTTTTGACTATTAGTTGATTCCCCAATTTCTCCTTTTAATTTGGCTTAGTGCATGCATTTCATCTCTATATATACATATCACATATCACTTAAATCTACACATTATTCTTTGTAACTTTGTGAGTAATTAGTACAAATCAAATGGCTTCAAGATCTCTTCACTATCAAGGCAACCACACATTCTCTAAAACACAAAAGGTAGAGCAAAATTTCATCCATTAGTTTCTTCCAATATTCGCAATTCTTGTTCTACTTCCCTTTGGGCATTATACTTGTGTTCGAGTTTATGTTTTAAAATTTGCTATTGTTATTTTCATTGCTCGCAGGGTTATATAGTTTATCCGAAAGCTCTTAGTATTGTTTGGGGAAATGAGAAACGCTTTTGGAAGTTACCAAAATACGAGTAAGAGTTAATTGGTGAACAAAATCTAAGTCGTATAAATTAAATGTGTGCTACTACATATATATGTACTACCTTACAAGCTGACACTGTTTTTAAATCTATTTGAATTACAGAAAGGATGATGCAGAACTTATACAGGTAAATTGGTTGGAAGTAACTGGTTGCATCGACGATATTAATATAACAAAGAAAACATCATACAACATTGAATTTACAATGTCATTGATGACTGATGCGTTCGGTTGGAACAACTCACCAATATATCTTATGGCTAAATGGGGAGATAATACTCAATGGAGAAAGGTAAATTTGGCAACTAAGACTAATGACAAAAAGATGATATCAGAAACTATTACTATCATAAAAGGAAAAGGGAACAATACTGATAAGATTTATTTTGGATTGTATGAAGTTTGGAACAAAAAGTGGAAAGGAGGTCTCAAAATCCATTCAGTAAACTTGACAGAGATCTAGCTAGATATTGATTTAGTTGTACTACAAAGAAAATTGTAGGACCAAAATAATTTGTCGATTATTGTTATATCATAAATGAAACTCATATGTTAAACTCAATTATAACTTCAATTAATTTAGATTTACGTTTGTTCTTTTATTTGTTTCAAGTTTGCGCCCCCCCGACACACTAATTACTATATTACATATATACAATTTTACTATAGTATCACTAGAAAAAGTTTAAAATATTCATCGCAATAAATAAATAATTTTTCTACAATAATATAATTGACTTTATATTATTAGTAGCAATAACATAGCATATTATGTATTTATAATCAACACTTGATGTTGTTAAAGACTTCAATAACTTTGAATACAATGATATTACTTATGAATACAATGTTGTTAATTATGCAAATTATACCAAAAATATTGTTAATTAAAGTAATTAATAATTAAAAATATTTAATAGAAATTTCAAAAGAAATATAATTAAAGGATTATTATTTTCTAGTGTCATTAAAAAAGAATTCTTGTGTGTCCTCTAATTAATTTACCCCTCATTTTTGTCATAGTTGGATAAAAATTTTTCACGATAGAACGAGGAAATTATTAATTTCAGAAGTTAAGCGAATTCAAATATATATGGCGGAACAAATTATACACTTATTTAGTGATTATATAATTTATCCAAAAGCTTTTAATACTGTTTGGAAAAATGATAAACGCTTTTGGAAGTTACTCAAAGACGAGTAAGAATTAATTGGTGTACCAACTCTAAGTTATATAAATTAAATGTGTTACCACATATATAATACTGTGCAATTGTAAATTAACTGACATAGTCATTAAATATATTTGAATTACAAAACACATGGTGCAAAATTTATACAAGTAATTGGTTATAGATAACTGGATACATTAATAATACTAATATAGTCTAGTGTCACTAATGACTTATGCATTTGATTGGACCAATTCACCTGTTTATCTTATGGCTAAATGGGGAGATAATACTCAATGGAAGAAAGGTAAATTTGACAAGTGAGATTAATGGAAAGAAAGGTGAATTTGACAAGTGAGATTAATGGGAAAAAATTTATATAAAAAAGTATTATGATCAGAAAAGGAAAAGACAATAATACTGGTAAGATCTATTTTGGGTTGTATGAAGTTTGGAGCAAAAAAATAAAAAGGAGGTCTCAAAATTTATTTTTTAAACTTAACGGAGATTTAACTAGATATTGATTTTGCTGTACTACAGAAAAAACGTAAGATGAAAATAATTAATTGATTGTTGGCATATCATGAATAAAACTCGTATTATAACTATAATTAAATTGATTTACATTTGTTCTTTTATTTGTTTCAAGTTTCTCTCTCCCCCCCCCCCCCCCCCTCCTAATATAAATATATTACATATATTCAATTTAACTAGTTTCACGGAAAGAAGTTTAAAATATTCATCGCAACAAATGAATAATTTACCGCAATAATATAATTGTCTTTATATTATTATTAGCAATAATATAATAGTGTATTTATAACCAACACTTAATGTTGTTAAATACTTTAGCAACTTTGAATACATATTAATAATGATTTTTTTGGATATATTAATTATGGATACAATGTTGTTAATTAGGAAAATTAAACCAAAAATATTGTAAAATTAACCTAATTAATAATTTAAAATATTTAAAAAAAAATTGGAAAAAAATATTATTAAAGGATTATAATTTTCCTGTTTGATTAAAAAATAAAAAAAATAAGTCCTTCGGGATGACTTAGTTGGTTAGGAGGGTGGTTATCCACACGGATGACCCCTGATTGATCTCCCCTTAATGCCTTCTGAGTTGAGCTTGTAGCATAGGGTTTGCCTAATGCGGTTTACATTCCCTATGTGATTTGCAAGCTAATACACAGTGGGGGATTTATCCAGAAATCACAAAGTGCTCACCCGAAGGACAAAGATTGTAACAACTGCGGGTTATCTTGGAATTCAAAAAAAGACAACTCTTGTGTGTACTCTAAGTAATTTACCCCTCATTTTTGTCAATATAGTTGGATAAAAAAATTCCAGAATAGAACGAGAAAACTATGTTGCAATAGTGGCAAATGTACAAATTAATTTTAAAATTTAGTGAATTCAAATATATATGGCAAAGAAAATTCCACAGTAGACACTTAATTCAGTGGTTCAATTTGCATCCCCACACCTTTCAATAACTACAAAATACTCATAGTTGTGCAAAACATTATAATTTATGATGTTTTAAATACCCTAAAAATTGTTTCATTATCATTTAGTGAGTTTAGTCGGGACTATTTGTTTATTGACTGAGTTTATGCATTGGACAAGCTAAGTAATTTAATTGAGACTTAATTTGACCATTAATCGTTACAAAAGTATAATATCAATTAACTAAAATTCTTGCTACTTTAAAATTCAAATATTTAATATTTTTAAGTATCGCATTGACATAATGAAATTGAGACAAGAGTAGACTACTTGCTTTGCTTTGCTTTGGAATATAAAAGGAAATCCACATTCATTTTTTATGTTATTTAAACGTTACTTAATGCAACTAATTTAATTAATAGGTGGAATTTTGATTTGACCCTTTTTGGCCCTTCCTTTAAAACTTTGTGGCAGTTGATAAAAAGGGGAAATGAAAAAAGATGTTTTAACAGTGGAATATGTGAACCAATAAATCAATATATAAGCAATGAAAACGATATAATATAGTACTCTAATATTCTTAACGCGTCATGATAATATTTATTCGAGATTTTATCAATTTGGAATCAATCTCTATCTTCATGATACAATTTTTGACAACTAATTATAGTTACTACGTCGACTTTGGAGTATATTTTTGATTATCAAAATAAAGATACGATGTGAATATATTCTATTTTCCTGAAAATGCGTTTGTTTTAGGTGTCATGACTTATTCCCCTTTAAGCTAGTGCATGCATACATGGATTTTTTTACCTTTTAGGTTTTGGATTGTGAGATTGATTTCCCCTCAATGCCTTCTGAGTCGTGCCTGAGAGATGTGTGATTTGCAGGACGATTTATCACAATTATTTTTTGATCAATCATGATCATACTTTACTGGACGTATTCTCTCAAATTATTCTAGCTAGCAATAATATGTCGCCGCTCATTATTGACCATATCAAAACTGTTGAATGCTTTGAATCAGACCCGCTACAAACAGAAAAGACGGGGGTCTCTCCATAATAAAACTGCTCCCCCTCTTCCCGTGGACGTAGCCAATTTATTGGTGAACCACGTAAATCTGTTGTCTTGTTTTTCGCGTTTATATTTTCTCGTATTATATCAAATTCCGCACAACAAAAACTTATGTTATCTTTAAAGCCTCTTTTAAATCTATGAACTTGCAAATTAACTATAATAAGAACATAGTTGAACAAGTAAAAATATTAAACGGCTCTATATATAAAAATGTACAAGAATTCATTGTATAATTATTAATCAAAATCCATGATAGAAAATTAATTATTTATTAAAAAAGTTGAAACACAATAGTAAAATGCATAACCAATAATGAAATATAGGTCTAAAATCCCGTAATCTATATTTGAAATTTCAATTACACATTCTAAATTTATGGATATTTTATCACCCTATTGGATAATTTAAAAATAAAATAAATAACGTCTTAAATGTTGAGTTGGCATAGAAAGTACATTCGCTCTCTCAAAGAGATTGAGAAGTAAAATTGAGAAGCAAAAGAGCAGTAAAAACAATATTTTTATTATATATTTTTACAATGAAATAGTATATTATATATTATATTATTTATTTTTATAAGCAAAATGATACTGTTTTAATGGAGGATATTATTGTCCCAGTCTCAACTGCATCTTTGGTGGATGGTAAATTTTATATTTATCAGAGAAACTCATTGAAGGAGCCGACAATGACAAGGAAATAATCACCCGGAAAAATGAATTCGTCGACAAATTTAAAAATTTATACTTGAACTTCAAAGCTCTTTAACGATGGTTATCCATAAATTTGTATTTCACCCTTCATTCATCAATTTTTTTAGTTCAAATCAATTGATTCAAATGTTTTCAAATTCAAGAACTCAACAATTGAATTCTCATAAAGGATTCAATTTAGTCTCTACAGATTAGTAATTGCAAATGAAGATTTTTAGCTTTAGATTCAAACCCAAAAATTCACATTTCTTTTTTGATTTTGAGATGCTTTGTATGTCAATGGAGTTTTTTAGTTTTTGGCTCAAATCTTCGCACCAAATTAGATATCAATTGTTTAGATTCCATACACCAAACTTAATTACACTCACAGATTCGCACAAATCCAATGAACACGATGGAGAACAATAAATTTTCTTCAAATTTTTAGAAATTAATAAAGCCAAGAAAACAATTGAATGATTTTGAAGCAAGTATTATAGCAATCGAAAATTTGATGAATCAATTTGTGTACATATACCATTTACAGATTTTAAAAGAAAAAAAATGAATAAAGATAAAAGAAGGAACTAAGAATATATTAAAAAAATCATTATATATACTAGAATCAAGTGATAATTCATTTTTTTTTTAAAAAAAGGCAACGAAGAAATCATCTTAAATGTGAAATATGCGAACTAATAATATTCACCGCGTGAGAATAATATACTTTGTCAAATTTATTGTAGGTATGTTATATTATTCAAATTTGACAACTCATTATAGTGAGGAGTATATTCTGAACTTTTTATTGGTGGGTTCGGTCATCTTTCGTGATTGAATAAATTAATCTGATTTATGTTGATAGAGATAAAATTTTAATTTTACGAATTTTAAAATGGCAATATTTTATTATATTGAGTTCTAAATTTAATATATATTTAGTGATTACTTTAAAAACAAATATACCGACTAAATAAAAATTATTGAATTTTATCGAACTCTTGATTTATACGCACTTAGGAAAATGCATGCCGACTTATAAGAATATAAGACATGATAATTTATTCCATATGCTATGCTAATATAAATGTCTCTTACTATTACTACGTGTGACTATTGATTCCATTTCTATCTCTCTCTATATATATATGATTTTTGTAACCAAAATTATTATAAGACACTGAAATCTCCAAATTCTTTACAATTCAACTTATATAGAAAATTAAATGGCTTCAAAATCTTTTCACTATCAAGGCAATCAATCATTCACTATAACAAAAAAGGTACAGAACACTTCATATACTTCCTATATTGCAATTCTTCTTTCTCTCGTTACATATTCTTAATCCATCGAGTTTTTGTTATGTTGATTTATTTAATTCTGTTATTTTTGTTGCTTGTAGGGTTATATAATTCATCCTAAATCACTTAATATCGTTTGGGGAAATGATAAGCGTTATTGGAAGCTACCCAAAGATGAGTAAGAATACAATTTTTTTTTAA
The DNA here is from genome assembly GCF_036512215.1 of Solanum lycopersicum. Lineage (NCBI taxonomy): Eukaryota > Viridiplantae > Streptophyta > Magnoliopsida > Solanales > Solanaceae > Solanum > Solanum lycopersicum. The sequence goes on along the minus strand of NC_090801.1, from coordinate 55,245,785 downwards.
TTTTATTTTTGCCAACTATATTTTGATTTCATAAAGAAGTTGAACATTAATTTTTATAAAAGGACAACATTTTGCATAATGAAAAGACAATATAGGAGTACATATATAAATTCATCTTGAGATCAATTTAATTATACTGATCTCCTGTTGTATTTAACATGTTAACGTTTTTATCAAATATATTTGAATTATACAGAATGGATGATGCAGAACTTATACAAGTAAATTGGTTGGAGGTAACTGGTTGCATCGATAATATAAATATAACGAAGAAAACATCATACAACATTGAATTTACAGTGTCATTGATGGCTGATGCGTTCGGTTGGAGTGATTCACCAGTTTATCTTATGGCTAAATGGGGAGATAATACTCAATGGAGAAAGGTGAATTTGGCAACTAAGACTAATGACAAAAAGATGATATCAGAAACTATTACTATCATAAAAGGAAAAGGGAGCAATACTGATAAGATTTGTTTTGGATTGTATGAAGTTTGGAACAAAAAGTGGAAAGGTGGTCTCAAAATTCATTCTGTAAACTTAATAGAGACCTAAAAACTAATTTAGCCGAGTGAAGAAGTAATATTAGAAATACATTTATAATTGTCATTCGTAACTCAATTGTTTAGAGATATTCTTTTTCATGTACTTTAGAGTGTGTTTTCTAAAAATAAATTTGTATTTGTGACTTTGTATTTGTATTTCTCAAATCATAAATGAAACTATGAAGAAAATATTATTGGTTTCCTAATCAGCAACAGTTCCATAAGTATAGGACTATAGGAGGAGTATCCTGAGAATTATATCTATTTTAGCTAAGGCAAAAAGTTCGAAATATATCTGAATTTTGATCGAAATTACTGTAACAAATTTAGGGTAGGACTTATTATCGATTGCACTATTTGATAGTGTTTTTTAAAGATATATAACTGTCGAGATCGACACGTTATTATTTATAATGATGCAATATTTATAATGTTCACGTAGACACTTATATATTTTTAAAATATACTATTAAATAGTGCATGAGACAATAAACCTAGCCCAAAATTTAAAATTGTTACATCGATTTCGATCAAAATTTATATATATATATATATTTATTTATTTTCAAATTTTTTCCTATTTAATTACGATGATAAGTTATTCTGTTAACCATATTTTGTTCACTACTATTCAAAAATGACTCCCCAAATTAGCCTTGTAACAGTGAGTGTGACACAATTGCAATTTCTATGTGTTGAGAATCAGCATTAACTTACCACAATTAGTTATTTCTCGAACAATTTTTAGAGTTGTAAAGATTAAGATTATGTTTACTAAATTACTTAACTAATAAATAATAAAGCAGTTAAAATTATATAATTAATTATTACTTCTGTTTAGCCATACGCAAAAAAAAAAGGTTTCTTTGTACTTTTCTTAAATATGATTTATACATATAATTTCTAAAAAAATATCTAAAACATTTTAAAATATAAATATTGAAAACTACGTTTCTATATTTTTTTTTATATAATCAACAAATATTTTTTTAAAAATTTAGTTAAAGTTGAACCTGTATTTATTAGAGCTGTCAATATGGTCTAGCCCACCCATTAGGGCTAATCCATATAGGCTTTGACATTTTACGGATCAGGCCGGGCTAGCCCATTTTTTGTGTGGGCCAGAAAATGATCGGTCTTGCCCACAAGTACGTGGGCTACAGTCTTGCCGGGCCAGTCCACTTTTTTAAAAAAAATATTTTTTTACAATTATTAAATTAAATTATAAATTATAATTTAAAAATATTATCATAAATATCGACAAAACAATATTACGTTATGATATAATATTTAGCACGATTTCAAAAAAATAAGAAAATATTAGTTATTTGATCGATAACAATAATAAATTTTTATAATAAAATAAAATAAAATATTTTTCTAAACTATATATTTATTACTCTATATAAACTATTTCAAATTGCATTATATTAGATTCTCAAAGTATTTTGAGTGCAAAAAATAGTCATATTAATGATGTAACTTGATGTTGAGTTCTTAAAAGATAAATCATATTACCTTGTTACGGTAAAAAATGTTCAAAATATAATTTAATATGAAAAATACTATTTTACTAACAAGATTTTGATAATATTTTATCGATATAACGTTAAATTTCATATGTGCATTCATATATTGAAAACAAACTGTCCCAGTAATTTAGTGTTCAGATTCAGAGACAATATTTTAATAGTCATATGTTTATTCACATTTACACATCTAGATCTTAATGCACATCTTAATATTTAAATGCGTATTCAAATTCAGACGTCTTAATTTTAATGGAAACAAATGAGACCTTAATGTCATTACTTGTTAATCAAATTCACAAATAAAATTATCTTTATAATATTTTGGGAAAATACACAAGTACCTCCAAGACTATGACCGAAATTCAAAAGACACACCTTACTAAGGTCGTATTACCCCACTGAACTTATTAATTTATTTTTTTTGAAATTTTGTGTACCTCTTTGGCTTACGTGGCATCCAAATATCTCTGATGCGCCTCAATTGCGTGGAGTCACATAGAGTGCCACATAAGACAAAAGGTGTATAAAATTACAAAAAAAAAAAGTTCAGGGGTTATAGGACCTTAGTTTAGTTAAGGTGTGTTTCTGAGATTTTGGTCATAGTCTAAGGGGTACTTGTGCATTTTCCTTGATATTTATTAATTTTTTTTCAACTAAAAATATAAATATCTAAATAGAAATATTATACTAATTGTTTTGATTTTGAACTCTCTTTATTTTTAAATTTTAATATCATATTATATTTTTTAATTGGCTCACGGGCTGGCCCTATCGATATTTTTCAAGCCCCAAAATAAGCAGACTTATTCAGGTCGGACTAAAAAACCCTTTTCTTAAATGGGCTCCAAAAATCTTAGCCCAACCCTATTAAATTTCGGGTTAAGCCAGGCCGGCTTAACGGGCGTAGCCCATATTGACGGCTCTAGTGTTTAGTCATATATTTCACAAAAAATATATAAAGCTTGAATGTACTTTTCCTAGATATGATTAGTACAACTAATTTTTAAAAAATAGCAAAATTATTTAATTTGATTAATATTTGGATTTGAAATATACATATTTAAAAACTATGTAAAAGATGCAATAAGTCACAATATATTTTATAAATATAAAATTAATATTATTATTAATAACTGATATAAAAGAAAGAAAGAAACAAACATCATATCATTAACAAATCTTCTTATATTGCTTGCTTATTCCCTTGACCGCTTCAATGAGAATATGAATCTTTTAAAGTTTTAAGTTTGAAAACTATGCAAAAGGTGCAATAAGTCACAATATATTTCAAAAATAGAAAATTACTATTATTATTAATAACTGATATAAAAGAAAGAAACAAACAAACATCATATCATTAACATGTCTTCTTGTACTGCTTGCTTATTCCTTTGACCGCTTCAATGAGAATATGAATTTTTTAAAGTTTTAAGTTTGAAAACTGTTGCTTGGTTCATTCATCTTTACTCCATTTATATTTTATATTTTATATTTTATATTTTATACTTATTTTATTTATTTTTATTTGTCCATTTTTCTATTTCATAAACTATTTGAATCTGTGACCAGTATATGTATTTCGTCACAATTTTTATATTAATTAATGTATATTATTGAATGTTGAAAAATAAGTAATTAGTATTCACTTTCACTTATTATTCTTTCTATCAGCTTAAGCATAAACTGATTTGCCCTCCTCACCATCAAATACTGAGTGCTTAATTATTTTTTTAATTAATATAATTAATATTAAAAAATCTAATAAGAAAAATATTAGTAACTCATTGATTATTTAAACTTTTATCTTATTTGTGTTCAAGCGAAGCTACCTTGTATGAAGGGTTCATCCAAATTTGTTTCAGTGAAAAATTATATTATTTATATATGATTAAAATAAGTTTATAGGTATATATAGTAGATGTTGAACCCCTTCGGCTATCTATTTCTATAGATTTTGAGCTCCTTATTAAAAATTCTAACTTCGCCTCTACTCCCACCCCTAATTTACATGTTTCTTTTATTTATATATATTTAAGAAAATAGAAAAACAAAAAGAGTCAATTAAACTACAACTTTTTGCAATCTTTTTCTAGAACTCGGCACCAGGTATTTGACATCTAATTAATTAAAAAGGCAATGAAAACAAGGTCTAAAAAGTGGAAGATGTCAACTAAAGCAATCAAAAAGATACGTACACCTATCGTTAATTTTTACTTATCTACTATTAATAAAGGGAAAAAGATAAAATATGCCATTAAATTTTTAGAAAAATCTTATTTATGCCGTCAGTTAAAAATTTAGCTTATTTATATCATTATCGTTAAAGAAAAGACTCTCATGCCATTATTTTCAATAATGGTTTTATAAAATAATTTTTGACACGTGATCAATTATAATTTAGTCACGTCATTAATTTTTTAATTAAAAAATCATAATTCTGAAAAAAATTGAATTATTTTTTTCAATTTATTTTATTTAATAAATTGATGACGTAGTCGAATTATAATTGGTCACATGTCAAAAATAATTTTGCAAAACCACCGTTAAGATAATGGCATGAATAATTATTTTCTTTAACGATAATAACATAAATGAGCCAAACTTTTAATTACGAGAGTTCAATGACATATTTAGCATTAATAAATTTTCATTTTTTTGTAACAAATCTCTATTTTATCACCAATATTACTGACTTATTTTCTAAATAAATTTCATCCAAGAATATACACTAATTAATAGGAATATTATAGTAAAATACTTATATCAATTATTATTATTTCTTAACGACATATAAAATTAACAAATCAATAAAAATGAACAGAAAGAATAATATCTATGCTAAACGTGTGAGAATATAACACAAAACCAGTTTGTAGTGGGTAAATGTTATTCCATCTTTTACCAATTTGACAAAGGACGGTTCTAAGTTTAATGCGTTCAATTTTGACAATAATTTATAGTATATATATATATATATATATATATATATATATATATATATATATATATATACACTTTTAACTTCTTTTTTACGTCCGATCATCTCCAATTTTGTTAAGCTAATTACTTCGATTAGTAAAGATTTACATTTACTAAATCCTATAAGGTATTAATAATAATATTTTTTAAAAGAAAAAAAAATAAAAATTACGATGTGTCTTATTTGAACGTCACTATTCAACTTGTACTAAAATTATTTAATTTGTCAAACAACAAATATGCGATCTTTAAACTAAGTTTCGTACGACAAAAAAACCGACATTTCTACTTTAGTCGGTGGTATGCTTAGCTAAATGCCTCTTTCATACAACGTAGTTGATTCCCATGCATGCATGAAAATAATTCCTATCTCTATATATATTTGACTTATTATAACATATCACTAAAATCTCCACATTAATTCTTACTAATTTTGAGTAATTTAACTTAATATAGCAAATGGCTTCAAAAGCTTTTCACTATCAAGGCAATCACAATTTCTGCAAAACACAAAAGGTGCAAGAAATTCCTTTCAATGTATATTAAGTTATGTTCGAGTTTCTATTTTTTTTTAAAAAAAAAATATGAATTATGTTATTTTTGTTGTTTGTAGGGTTATATAGTTTATCCGAAAGCACTTGATATTATTTGGGGAAATGATAAACGCTTCTGGAAGTTACCCAAATATGAGTAAGAACTAAAGGGTGCTAATTAATAAGTTTATATAAATCAATTTAATTGGCTTAACATACGGTATCTTTTTTAATATCAACTAATATGTTGTTGGTAAATGTATTTGAATTACAGAAAAGATGGTGCAGAACTTATACAGATAAATTGGTTGGAGGTAACTGGTTGCATCGACGATATTAATATAGCGAAGAAAACATTATACAACATTGAATTTACAATGTCATTGATGACTGATGCGTTCGGTTGGAACGACTCACCAATATATCTTATGGCTAAATGGGGAGATAATACTCAATGGAGAAAGGTGAATTTGGCAACTAAGACTAATGACAAAAAGATGATATCAAAAAGTATTACGATAACAAAAGGGAAGGGGAACAATGTTGATAAGATTTATTTTGGATTGTATGAAGTTTGGAACAAAAAGTGGAAAGGAGGTCTCAAAATTCACTCTGTAAACATAATAGAAATCTAGATTGAATAAATCGAGTGTTGTCATTTCGTATATCAGAGTTTAAAATAGAATAAGTTCAAGTTAAAAGTTTTATTATTATTCACGTATTTCAGAGTGTGTTTTTTCTTAAATAAAATTTGTAATGGTATTTGTATTTGTATTGCTCACATCATGAATGAAACTATGAATATTCCCAATCATATTGAGATTATTAACTTAATGATAATTAAAAATTGAATATTACGTTTGTTCTTCTATAAGAACTGAAAATAAACAGATTACCCTTCAACTTTAATAATCTGTAAAAGACATTCACATATTTTAATTTTATCAGTATTCTCTTAATTGTGCGCTGTATTTTGTATATAAAACTGATATCATCCTAGACATGTTAAACAAATTTCATGTGTTGAAGTGCTTTACATGCGCCACAAATACGTCACGGGATAGATATTAAAAGGTAAGTAAAAACATTATTGATCATACGGGATAAGATGAGAAAAAATATTTTTCCTTATCATTCTTTTTTGCTCTCCCTTTCTCTCATTTTATATACAGGGATTTGATGTAAGAGCTAAATATTTCATTTTGTTTATAATTTTTTAAGATGAAATTTACTCATCACAAAACTATATGAAAGTATTACAAGAATACATAAATACTCCCTCCGTCTAATTTTATATGTCACTTTTTTAACTTTGCACTTGCATTAAGAAATAATATAACTTTATTCTTCTATTTTTATTTATTTTTTCTGAAACTCAAGTTTCAATTAATGAATATGAATTAATTTATTTTGATTAATTAATTTAACTAATGAACATGAATCATTTACTTGACTTTATTAAATTGGTCAAATATATATTTTCAAGGCTAATAACTCTCAAGCATAAAAAAAAAGAATATGATAATTTATGCATTGATTTAATGAAATAACAAGTATTATGATTCAACTATTTACATGACATATAAAATGGGACAGAGGGAGTAATGATTAAAAAATATTTTTAAAAACTTAGAGAAAATTATATTTAAAGAATACTTTCACGTAATACCATTTGTATACTATATTGATGTCTTATTACTCTATTCAGCTTATTTTTCTAATTGATTTTCTATCCTTTTTCGGTCTATGCGGCACTAACGTATGAGCCTAATGCGTTATGAATTTTTTTTCCAAACTAGTGCCACGTAGGCTGAAAAAAAGTAAAAAATTATTTACGAAATAAGTTCATGGGGTAATAGGGTCTCTAGAATTTTGAGCACAGATTGGGGTACTTATGCATTTCCCATTTTTTTTATTGGAACTTGTGGCTTTATTAGTTTGAGGTAATTTTGGCCGAGTAGAATCAAGTGATTCTTCATTTTCTTGGGGAAATTTTTTTAAATATCAATATTTTAACATATAAGAAGGCTCATTAGCAACACTTTCAATATTGAGTAAAAATGTCAAAATTTTAGTTTGTTACGTATATTATTTATGTTTTTATTATTTGTTTTTATTTAAAGAATACAACTTTTATATAACATATTGAGGAAATTTAGGGGAGATAATTTTTAAAAAAAGAAACAAATACTTAAAAGTCTCATCAGTTACAATTTATCAAAATACACCAATTTCCATCTCTTCTTCTTCTCTCACCATGTTCTAAAAAACACGTCTTTCACCATTGTTCTAAAAAATTCAATATATATCCATAAAAAATTTAATCTTTTTTGTTTATAAACACTTTTATTTACCGAAATAAATTTCTAATTTTCACTAATTATTGTTATGAAAATCAAAGAACTAAAGAAGTACTACAACTATAAAATTATCAATATCCAATTTTCACTAATATTTATTGTTATGAAAATCACGGAATCAAAAAATTCAATATTCAGTTTTCAATAATTATTGTAATGAAACTTTATGATAATAGGTTATAGTTTTATCTATTAAATTTAAAAATTTTTAACTTAGAAATTTGATTTGACATACTTTTTTTCACAGTGTATTTATTCTATCTTTCAAATTTTGTATCCTTGCTTAAATCATATTCATTCCAATCTGTATACCATTTGCATTTATATTCATTCTAATTTTCATGTTGTATTTTGTATAATGAAACTTATATCTCTTGATTAGTTTGTATTCTTTTCAACATGTATGTCTGTCACGACCCAAAATGGACGTGATGGCACTCGTCTTATCCCACCAAGACAAGTAAGCCTAAAACTTAACTATTACAATAAAAATGCGGAAAATTTACTATCAACTTACATTATACCCCCAAAACCTGGTTGTCACGTGTACAAGCGTCTAAAGTATTACAATCGGATCAAAAGAAAATATAAGTCTCATATGATATTGTTTCTAGAGTAGAACAAAATCATAAACAAGAGTAAGGAGGGATGCTGAGATGACCAACAACTACCTCACAAAATCTGCAGGAAGCCTCGGAAAAGAAGAGAATATATCATAAAGTCCGGGCTAGTAACCTACAAAAATTTGTAGAAGCAAGGGGTGAGTACCAAACTACACGGTACTCAGCAAGTAAACCTCTAAACACAAGCTAAGGGGATGAAATACGGGTACTCCTACCACCCCCAACCGAACCTCCACAACTACAACCTACATAAACATCAGCCCAACCTAACAACTCACAGTTTACATAGAACGTAACTCAACAAAAACATTTAGACAAATTACATATCCTCCACAACAACACTTTAACAAATTACATATCCTCCACAACAACACCTTACAAATTATATATCCTCAACATCAACACTTAAACAAATTAGATATCCTCAATAGCAACACTTCCAAAAACTTACATATCCTCAATAACACACTTCAACAAATCACATATCCTCAACAACAACACTTTAACAAATTATATATCCTCAATAACAAGCTCAGTATTCAACAATCACAAGTTCCACAAAAAGGCAATCACTAGATCAGCAAAACACAATATCAAGTTCACTAATGATAAGTATGTGCAACGTAATGGAATGCAATGTCAAGTATAATGATGCATGTCTGACCTAGTGATACACACCCGCTGTCTCTCAGTCCGGGACCCATGGGGGACATATCTGTCCATGCATCTGTCGCGGCGCACGACACGACCCTCGATAATAGTAACCATCGCGGCGCGCGATACGTCCCTCGAAATATAGTATCCATCGCGGCGCGCGATACGTCCCTCGAAATGGTACATCCTCTTAAGTACCCATTATTTCTCAATGCACATAACACTTGCCACAACCAATGCCTCAGAATAATGCAGATGACAAGTTCACACATATAATGAGGAGATGACCATTTTCATAACATCGCACAGTTCACAACCACAAAAACATGAAGTTACATAAACAATGATTCAACAAGCCTTCAACCATTTCTCAACACAACACACATAAACAATTAATCTCAATGCCTTTTGTTATCCCCATTCTTTTCATCATTAGAATTAATCAATGTGGACAAGTCAACCCATCACCGATCCCGTTACTCCCAACATATACCACAAGGACATACACGCATTTAATACACTTAACAAGAGTTTAGAAATCCACTTGCCTCAAATAGTCGAACAATGACTCCAAAACTTGAGCCTTCCTCTTTTGGTTGACTTCCAAACCAATAAAATCTATTCAAATAAATAACCACGATATGATTTCGAAACTAACAACATTCATATTGCTATATCTCTAGCTTACACCCAAAACTCATCCAAATTTATAATAAAATTTCTAAATTTTTATTCCAACCAATTGATCAAATCTCATATTTTCTGAATTTCAAGTTTAGGGTTAAATCTTAATTCTCCGAATAACATAATTATAATGATTTTTATATATCATAATGCACCCACTATTTAACACATATCTCAATATATCAAAACTTGAATCCTAATATGATAATCAAATGAAAATAATTAAAGCCGAAACTAACTGCCCAACACATCAATGGCGGACTACAAAACTATTTGCTGAAACCACTTATTTTCAATGTTCAAATTCATATTTATCGTTCCACTATTAATAATCCTAATCTTGGAGTAATCATTGTCCAATGATTAGGACTAATCATTGTCCAATGATTGAACCATAATACTTATACACATTTATAATCTCAAGTTCACAAGTTCACATATTAGTATAAATTATACACATTTTAACCTAAAAATCTATTCCTAGTTACACAAAAATTTAATAGAAAGGATAAGAATAATTACCTTGATATCTCGAGATAAAAATATCGATGTTTCTCCTCCTTTTTCTTTTTCTTTTCTCCCTTTCTTTTCTTTTCTTACCTGCGTATTTCTTTCTGTTTTTTTTTTCTTCGTATGAGCACTCGCAGCTTTTAAAAGGGTTAGGGCACTTTGCCCCTTTTCTTTATATTTTATTTTATTTATTTATTGAATTAATTTCCTTTTTCTTTTCTTTTTTTTCTCTTTTCTTTTCTTTTTTTTCCATTATTATTAGCAACAAAATAATCTTTTATTAAATCTAAAAATCATGTCACTCATTCTTATAAGTGATATAAATTAATCATAAAATCTACTAAAAAGGTTAATATAAAAATAATGGTTGAAATTTCTAAAACGACTAAGAGGGTCGTTACATTTATATCATTTGCATTTATATTCATTCCAATCTGTATACCATTTGCATTTATATTCATTCTAATTTTCATGTTGTATTTTGTATAATGAAACTTATATCTCTTGATTAGTTTGTATTCTTTTCAACATGTATGTCAAATAAATTCAATATTCAGTTTTCAATAATTATTGTAATGAAACTTTATGATAATAGGTTATAGTTTTATCTATTAAATTTAAAATTTTTTAACTTAGAAATTTGATTTGACATACTTTTTTTCACAGTGTATTTATTCTATCTTTCAAATTTTGTATCCTTGCTTAAATCATATTCATTCCAATCTGTATACCATTTGCATTTATATTCATTCTAATTTTCATGTTGTATTTTGTATAATGAAACTTATATCTCTTGATTAGTTTGTATTCTTTTCAACATGTATGTCAAATAAATATGTAGCTATTTAAGAAACACATTCGTATTCGTATATCTTTTCTATATTTATTTTTCTATTCAGAATTTTATTTCCTTTCTTAAGTCATATTCATTCCAATATGTATATATCATTTGTACAAAATATGATGAAAAAGTGAAAATAAAATATAAAATTGAAAAAAATACGAGAATATTTGTTGCAATCATTCTTATATAAATACCTAGTTAGTTGACTTAGTAAGCCCATAAGGAATAAAACGTTTTCTTCAATTGCATGCCGACGTATTAGAATATAAGACATGATATCTTATTCCATATTCTATGCTAATATAAATGTCTCTTACTATTACTACGTGTGACTATTGATTCCATTTCTCTCTCTATATATTTTATATATATGTGTGATTTTTGTAGCCAAAATTATTATAAGACACTGAAATCTCCAAATTCTTTACAATTCAACTTATATAGAAAATTAAATGGCTTCAAAATCTTTTCACTATCAAGGCAATCAATCATTCTCTATAACAAAAAAGGTACAGAACACTTCATATACTTCCTATATTGCAATTCTTCTTTCTCTCGTTACATATTCTTAATCCATCGAATTTTGTTATGTTGATTTATTTAATTCTGTTATTTTTGTTGCTTGCAGGGTTATATAATTCATCCTAAATCACTTAATATCGTTTGGGGAAATGATAAGCGTTATTGGAAGCTACCCAAAAATGAGTAAGAATACAATTTTCTTTAATTTTATTTTTGCCAACTATATTTTGATTTCATAAAGAAGTTGAACATTAATTTTTATAAAAGGACAACATTTTGCATAATGAAAAGACAATATAGGAGTACATATATAAATTCATCTTGAGATCAATTTAATTATACTGATCTCCTGTTGTATTTAATATGTTGACGTTTTTATCAAATATATTTGAATTATACAGAAAGGATGATGCAGAACTTATACAAGTAAATTGGTTGGAGGTAACTGGTTGCATCGATGATATTAATATAGCGAAAAAAACATCATATAATATTGAATTTACAATGTCATTGATGATTGATGCGTTCGGTTGGAGTGATTCACCAATTTATCTTATGGCTAAATGGGGAGATAATACTCAATGGAGAAAGGTGAATTTGGCAACTAAGACTAATGACAAAAAGATGATATCAGAAACTATTACTATAAAAAAAGGAAAAGGGAGCAATACTGATAAAATTTATTTTGGATTGTATGAAGTTTGGAACAAAAAGTGGAAAGGAGGTCTCAAAATTCATCCCATAAACCTAACTCAAGTGGAAAAACAATACTCGTAAGATTGAAACATGTGTCCTTGTAATTCCATAAATCAGAGTTCAAAAAAGGGATAGCTTAATTAATTATTTTTTATTTTGTTCATGTATTTTGGAGTGTTTCTTAAATTGATTTGTATTTTGTAATTTTGTATTTAATTTATATTTCTTACGTCATGAATATAATTATAATTTTCTTGCCACTTCACTCCTCCAGAATTTTGCGTACACTCCTCCCTTTTATATCAGCGAAAGCAAATAAATTTGTAACTTTGTGATAGCTGACAATATTATATATACGAAAATCGTTACAAGCTAATACAGTGAATGATTCAATACATTAACATGAAGTTAGAAAAAGTTGTAATTAAAAGAAAAAATAGTTTGGTTCACAAAATAGTAACATTTTTACATGATATGGGGCGGTTAGAGGAATAACTTGAAACAATTATATTTGATGTTGTTGTGATGACTGATTTATATAGAATTGTTCTGATTTGCCACAACTTGTTCCTTATTAGTGAAAAATGACTCCCCAAATTAGTTTGTTAGAGTGAGTGTGACGAAATTGCATTATTCTCAATTATCATATAAGATTTAAGAGGAGCTTAGTTATAACTTTTCTTAACTATCGATTTTTTTTACATAAGCTAGGCAAAAATAATTTGTGTTTCGCATGGAATTGAACTATTTTACATAGCTTATATTTGATTATTCGGTAATATTTATATTTTTGATACATACATTACATTATCAAGAACATTTTATCTCAAGGGTAAAACGTGTAAGAATTATTATTAGGCGGATTGACCTGGGAGACCCTTGTACTTGATTCTATTTGTAAATTGAACACTTTTACTTATCAATTTGTCAACTGAATCCCTAAACTCATCAAAACACAATATATTAAACCCCTTTTACTATTGACCGAACTTATGTGTCATTGATAATGCTAAGTTGGAAATTTACGTGACAACACACGTTTGACAACAAGTGAAAAAGGTATTTTACACTAAAATATTTAAATATACTAATAACTATCAAATTATATTGAAAAAAAATAAAAACCAATCTTCCTCGACCATCCCTCTCCCACCCCACCCCCACCCCTCTCTCCTCCCCCCCTCAGCCCCCTTTCTCTCTTCTTTTTCTTGGAATTTCATCCACCACATGACCACTCTCACTCTTCATTCTCTCCTTCATCCATTTTCTTCTCAACCCACACTTTTTTTTTTCATTACAAATCAACCATTCACCCTAATCACTTAGTTTAAAAGTCTTTTAGATTTTAACTTTCTAGTCTAAAAGTATTAAGATTATTATTTATTTTTTAGGTTTCAAAAAAGAGATCTAAGGATTAACACAAAGGATAATGGTGGATATGGAATAATTAAAACTCCATGATAAGCTAGAGAAAGCTTGAAAATAACAAGTGTATGTTGTGAATTTGTGAAATTGATTCAAAATTGTGATTGAGATTTGTTGGATTTGTGGTAGTGAACTTGTATTTGAATTTTCAAGTCGAATGGAGAAAAATCTCATCTATTTGACATGAATTTAGTGTTCAATTTGGAATAAATATGAAGAACATGCTTATTTGGATAAATTTTTTTTAAAAAAATAATGCTCATCTAAAATTTCCAGAAATTAGAAAAGTGGTTTGATTTATTTTTTTAAAATTTTTAACTTGTAATTTCTTACATTTCATTAAAAATGACATGGAATCCCACATGTAAGCAAAGTACTTCACACACCCTAGTCAGATGAAAAACAGGCTTAAAATATTACGTTCTGACCAGTTCAGGGGTTCAATTTACAAATTGATAAGTAAGAGGGTCCAACTTACAAACGAAGTCAAGTACAGGGGTCTCTCAGGCCATTTCGCCTTATTATTAATTATTATTAATTATTTTTTTTATGACCCAAGTTTATTTGTAACCCAAGTAATACCATAAATAGTATTGAATAAGGAATATATCTCGTCCGTACATTGTTTACTTGATGTACGTACCAGATTAAATCATAACCTCTATAAATTGGTCCTCACTCTACCCATTAGGGTTATCACATATTCTCTAGAATAATTCCATCACCGACGGTATTGGTAATATAAAAGTTAGGGTAAGGAGGTAGAACCAATTTACGACTGACGCTTTCGCTTTTCTCTGTGATGATGTCTTCCTCATTAGTTATGTGCTCTTGACAATCTTTATGTAAGATTATCGTGTTCAAGATCTTGATATTATGCATAAAAAGTATTTAATCTTACATGTGGAATCAGAGTGTGGATTGTTTGAACGATAATCTTCATAAATTATATAATCACATCATCTCAAACCCAATGATGATTAACTTAGAGACCAGTCTAGTATTGATGTGATATTTGAATTAAAGCATTTAATTTGTTAGATTTGATTTTGTTGAGACCTTGCTTTTCACAAACCTTTCGTTCTTATAACAAGAAGCAGAATTCCTTGTTGTATTATGTTTATTTAAGAACGATGTATACACAATTACATTGATGAAACTTATTATCTCCCATGTGATTCATATGCGTAAAAGGAATAAAGAAATTTAAGTGACATACAACAATTGTTTTTATCTCTTACGTGTCTCATTTAACAAAAAAAATTGGCTTTGATATATTTAATTCAATTATATTAGAGAAATTAATCTTTACACATATAATATTTAGACAAAATGGTTTGATATGAACTCTTATACATGTATCAATTTGTATTCTAAACCCTTCTATTCACCCCCTTGTCATATGGACCCTTATACTCAATTAAAATGAGACTTTTAAGTCTTTTCAACATTGTTTGTAGCTCACTCTCCTTTATATATTGACATGACATATCCACGTCAGATATATTAATGTCATATCAAAACTATTTTCTTAAAATTATTAATCAAAATTATTTAATAAAATGTAAAATAATAACATTTTAATTTATTTTTGGTAATTTTTAAAGAGAATTTCCATACATCCAATTCTCTTAATTTTCACTATTTCACGCCCAAAATCGTCCGAAGAAAACTATTGCCGCCATCGTCGCCATTTTTTGTCGGTGAAATTACATATACTTTCTCCCTCACCCATCTTCATCTCAGCCGCATACCATCACTACTTTTCTTTCCTCTTTCAACTCCACAAAAATAACAACCTAAGCCACCACACCACCATATTTGGACGAAAAACCCCTTAACTGCCATGACTTTACTCTCACCCTGCTCGTTCTCCTCTCCACTAGCCTGTGTCACCTCTCTCTCACACCGATCTATTGCGAAACAGTGATGGCGTGCACCACTGCGCCGCTTCTCTCTCACGCCACCATTGTGATTCAGTGGTCTCCAGTGATCGTTGGTCCGCTTTCTCCCTCCATGTTAAATGAGTTGCCAAAATCTGCTCAACAATCAACTTTTAATTTCTATTTCTCCACAAGTAATTTCAAAAACAAAAATAAAGGTGTAGCTTTCTAAGAAGTAAGCAAAGGGAGCAATGGAATAGTAGCAAAAATAGGCTTATATGCTGATTGAACGAAAAGATCCATTCCACTATCCATCACTAATTTAATTATTATCATCCCAATAAATTGTGGAGAAAGAAAAAAAGAAGTTTGGTCACGACTCATGCGTTAAAATGGCCACGATGGAGGCGGTAGTGGCCACTGACAGTTATCTAAGAAGATCAATTAAATATCAATATTGAAAAAAATATATCTAGATAATTTGACTTTCACTATTTTTAGAACTTAAGAATTTACCAAAGGCGAATTCATCATTCTAAGAATAGTGAAAATTATGAAGTAAATTAATATTTTTAGTTAAATATATATTGTATATCTAAAGATATCGAATATGTTTGATTAAAAATACTCAATTATCTATTAAAAAGATAATTAATATATAATTAAAGCATAAAAAACGTATAGATGACAATGGAAATCAAAATGAAAAGACTCGAAATAGCAATGATATAAGTAATATTAAAAGAACTAATAAATCGGTGTTGTATGTCACATAACAAATTAAGTGCATCAACTTTTGCTTTCATGAACACGTTTTTATTAGTTATCAATGTGTTCTCTAGAATTATCATCTTTCAACTAATATTGTTCATTGAACAATATCTAATATTGTAAAGCAACTCCATATTCTTTTTTCTTTTTCGTTATTAAAAAACATCACCTTTAATGCAACTAATTTAATTTTGGTCAAATTTAACTTAGGCCATTACTATTATGCTCTCTGTCGGCATAGTCATAAAATTGATCATTTGCCTCCATATCTTCTGACCAAATCGGATTCCATAAATATAAATAAACACAATTAAAGCAAAAAAAAAAAAAAATCAATTTTAGAAAGACATTACTCACAAGATTAATTAAGTAGAAAAGTCAAATTTGGACGACAAATTAATTAAGGGCAAATTACAGAAATTACATACTTTCAAGGTAAAATTATAATTTACCTCTTAAAAGTTTTATAACTATAGCAATCCCTCAAACAGATACAATAATACAAACGCTAATACATTTTAAAAAAAGAAACAGAAACATTAATGGCCAAAAAATTAAAGCGCTGATATATTAAAAAGATGGTCGGATACATGCGACGACACATTAAAAAGAAGGTCGGGATACATTAATGATATATTTGACTTAAGAAAAAAATGAGAAATTTCGAAAATTTGCAAAACTTGTAGGGAATAATGACAGCAAGTAACTAAAAGTGGAATTTCTATAATTAATCCGATTAATTAAGTCAAGGTAATTACTGGAATCCATTACATAAACAAAGGACGGTTCTAGACTTCTAGTTTTACGTATCCAATTTTTGACTAATTATAGAATATTTTCTAAATATATGAATGAATAAAAGCTGTTTGATTAATGAGTTTTTCTTTAATACAAATATATTAAAACTTTAAGTAAAAGTTATTTGAATTCGTTAAACTCGTATTCAGGTGGCAACTAGCTCAGCCCATAGATTCTAATTAGTGCATAAAGTAATCCGATATAATGAATAACTAAAACATTTCATTCAAGAAATATATTATTTGGACAGTGCATGTGACATTCCTTTTTGACTATTAGTTGATTCCCCAATTTCTCCTTTTAATTTGGCTTAGTGCATGCATTTCATCTCTATATATACATATCACATATCACTTAAATCTACACATTATTCTTTGTAACTTTGTGAGTAATTAGTACAAATCAAATGGCTTCAAGATCTCTTCACTATCAAGGCAACCACACATTCTCTAAAACACAAAAGGTAGAGCAAAATTTCATCCATTAGTTTCTTCCAATATTCGCAATTCTTGTTCTACTTCCCTTTGGGCATTATACTTGTGTTCGAGTTTATGTTTTAAAATTTGCTATTGTTATTTTCATTGCTCGCAGGGTTATATAGTTTATCCGAAAGCTCTTAGTATTGTTTGGGGAAATGAGAAACGCTTTTGGAAGTTACCAAAATACGAGTAAGAGTTAATTGGTGAACAAAATCTAAGTCGTATAAATTAAATGTGTGCTACTACATATATATGTACTACCTTACAAGCTGACACTGTTTTTAAATCTATTTGAATTACAGAAAGGATGATGCAGAACTTATACAGGTAAATTGGTTGGAAGTAACTGGTTGCATCGACGATATTAATATAACAAAGAAAACATCATACAACATTGAATTTACAATGTCATTGATGACTGATGCGTTCGGTTGGAACAACTCACCAATATATCTTATGGCTAAATGGGGAGATAATACTCAATGGAGAAAGGTAAATTTGGCAACTAAGACTAATGACAAAAAGATGATATCAGAAACTATTACTATCATAAAAGGAAAAGGGAACAATACTGATAAGATTTATTTTGGATTGTATGAAGTTTGGAACAAAAAGTGGAAAGGAGGTCTCAAAATCCATTCAGTAAACTTGACAGAGATCTAGCTAGATATTGATTTAGTTGTACTACAAAGAAAATTGTAGGACCAAAATAATTTGTCGATTATTGTTATATCATAAATGAAACTCATATGTTAAACTCAATTATAACTTCAATTAATTTAGATTTACGTTTGTTCTTTTATTTGTTTCAAGTTTGCGCCCCCCCGACACACTAATTACTATATTACATATATACAATTTTACTATAGTATCACTAGAAAAAGTTTAAAATATTCATCGCAATAAATAAATAATTTTTCTACAATAATATAATTGACTTTATATTATTAGTAGCAATAACATAGCATATTATGTATTTATAATCAACACTTGATGTTGTTAAAGACTTCAATAACTTTGAATACAATGATATTACTTATGAATACAATGTTGTTAATTATGCAAATTATACCAAAAATATTGTTAATTAAAGTAATTAATAATTAAAAATATTTAATAGAAATTTCAAAAGAAATATAATTAAAGGATTATTATTTTCTAGTGTCATTAAAAAAGAATTCTTGTGTGTCCTCTAATTAATTTACCCCTCATTTTTGTCATAGTTGGATAAAAATTTTTCACGATAGAACGAGGAAATTATTAATTTCAGAAGTTAAGCGAATTCAAATATATATGGCGGAACAAATTATACACTTATTTAGTGATTATATAATTTATCCAAAAGCTTTTAATACTGTTTGGAAAAATGATAAACGCTTTTGGAAGTTACTCAAAGACGAGTAAGAATTAATTGGTGTACCAACTCTAAGTTATATAAATTAAATGTGTTACCACACATATAATACTGTGCAATTGTAAATTAACTGACATAGTCATTAAATATATTTGAATTACAAAACACATGGTGCAAAATTTATACAAGTAATTGGTTATAGATAACTGGATACATTAATAATACTAATATAGTCTAGTGTCACTAATGACTTATGCATTTGATTGGACCAATTCACCTGTTTATCTTATGGCTAAATGGGGAGATAATACTCAATGGAAGAAAGGTAAATTTGACAAGTGAGATTAATGGAAAGAAAGGTGAATTTGACAAGTGAGATTAATGGGAAAAAATTTATATAAAAAAGTATTATGATCAGAAAAGGAAAAGACAATAATACTGGTAAGATCTATTTTGGGTTGTATGAAGTTTGGAGCAAAAAAACAAAAAGGAGGTCTCAAAATTTATTTTTTAAACTTAACGGAGATTTAACTAGATATTGATTTTGCTGTACTACAGAAAAAACGTATGATGAAAATAATTAATTGATTGTTGGCATATCATGAATAAAACTCGTATTATAACTATAATTAAATTGATTTACATTTGTTCTTTTATTTGTTTCAAGTTTCTCTCTCCCCCCCCCCCCCCCCTCCTAATATAAATATATTACATATATTCAATTTAACTAGTTTCACGGAAAGAAGTTTAAAATATTCATCGCAACAAATGAATAATTTACCGCAATAATATAATTGTCTTTATATTATTATTAGCAATAATATAATAGTGTATTTATAACCAACACTTAATGTTGTTAAATACTTTAGCAACTTTGAATACATATTAATAATGATTTTTTTGGATATATTAATTATGGATACAATGTTGTTAATTAGGAAAATTAAACCAAAAATATTGTAAAATTAACCTAATTAATAATTTAAAATATTTAAAAAAAATTGGAAAAAAATATTATTAAAGGATTATAATTTTCCTGTTTGATTAAAAAATAAAAAAAATAAGTCCTTCGGGATGACTTAGTTGGTTAGGAGGGTGGTTATCCACACGGATGACCCCTGATTGATCTCCCCTTAATGCCTTCTGAGTTGAGCTTGTAGCATAGGGTTTGCCTAATGCGGTTTACATTCCCTATGTGATTTGCAAGCTAATACACAGTGGGGGATTTATCCAGAAATCACAAAGTGCTCACCCGAAGGACAAAGATTGTAACAACTGCGGGTTATCTTGGAATTCAAAAAAAGACAACTCTTGTGTGTACTCTAAGTAATTTACCCCTCATTTTTGTCAATATAGTTGGATAAAAAAATTCCAGAATAGAACGAGAAAACTATGTTGCAATAGTGGCAAATGTACAAATTAATTTTAAAATTTAGTGAATTCAAATATATATGGCAAAGAAAATTCCACAGTAGACACTTAATTCAGTGGTTCAATTTGCATCCCCACACCTTTCAATAACTACAAAATACTCATAGTTGTGCAAAACATTATAATTTATGATGTTTTAAATACCCTAAAAATTGTTTCATTATCATTTAGTGAGTTTAGTCGGGACTATTTGTTTATTGACTGAGTTTATGCATTGGACAAGCTAAGTAATTTAATTGAGACTTAATTTGACCATTAATCGTTACAAAAGTATAATATCAATTAACTAAAATTCTTGCTACTTTAAAATTCAAATATTTAATATTTTTAAGTATCGCATTGACATAATGAAATTGAGACAAGAGTAGACTACTTGCTTTGCTTTGCTTTGGAATATAAAAGGAAATCCACATTCATTTTTTATGTTATTTAAACGTTACTTAATGCAACTAATTTAATTAATAGGTGGAATTTTGATTTGACCCTTTTTGGCCCTTCCTTTAAAACTTTGTGGCAGTTGATAAAAAGGGGAAATGAAAAAAGATGTTTTAACAGTGGAATATGTGAACCAATAAATCAATATATAAGCAATGAAAACGATATAATATAGTACTCTAATATTCTTAACGCGTCATGATAATATTTATTCGAGATTTTATCAATTTGGAATCAATCTCTATCTTCATGATACAATTTTTGACAACTAATTATAGTTACTACGTCGACTTTGGAGTATATTTTTGATTATCAAAATAAAGATACGATGTGAATATATTCTATTTTCCTGAAAATGCGTTTGTTTTAGGTGTCATGACTTATTCCCCTTTAAGCTAGTGCGTGCATACATGGATTTTTTTACCTTTTAGGTTTTGGATTGTGAGATTGATTTCCCCTCAATGCCTTCTGAGTCGTGCCTGAGAGATGTGTGATTTGCAGGACGATTTATCACAATTATTTTTTGATCAATCATGATCATACTTTACTGGACGTATTCTCTCAAATTATTCTAGCTAGCAATAATATGTCGCCGCTCATTATTGACCATGTCAAAACTTTGTTATCTTTAAAGCCTCTTTTAAATCTACGAACTTGCAAATCAACTAAAATAAGAATATAGTTGAACAAGTAAAAATATTAAACGGCTCTATATATAAAAATGTAACAAGAATTCATTCTATAATTATTCATCAAAATCCATGATAGAAAATTAATTATTTATTAAAAAAGTTGAAACACAATAGTAAATGCATAACCAATAATGCAATATAGCAAAGAAAATGGTATAAAATGAAAATATAACAAAGAAAATGGTATAAAATGAAAAAAACTTACTCTCACCGAGTGAAATATAGTTGAAATAAATATGTAATTGAAATTTCAGATATAAATGAGAAGAATTTGAGGATAAATTTTGTTACCCAATTTATTTGCCTTACTCCTCAATGGCTTCTAGATTTCCCCAAATAAAAAGTTATTTAAAGTTCATGCAAAAGATGTGAATGCATATTACTAATATAAAAAGTTATTTAAAGTTCATGCAAAATATGTGAATGCATATTGCTAAGGTCTAATGAATTTCTTGATATTTTGAAATTTAAATATTTATAATTTCAAATACTGCTTTCACATCATAAAATTTAGATGAATAAGTGGTGAAACTTAGAAATCAGAGCAAAAAAGTGAATTTTAAAAGTCTTTATAAGAATAAGTAGAAAAGTAAAATCAACCTATAATTTTGTAATTTTTTAAGGGAAAATGCATAAGTAGTTTTTTAACTTGTGTCCGAAATCTCAGAGACATACTTATACTATAATAAGTTTCTATTACGCTACTCAACTTACTTTATAATTGATTTTCTATCCCTTTTCGGCCTACGTGGCACTTTCTTGTGGGTTCAATGCGTCTTGACATTTTTTTTCAAGCTAGTGCCATGTAGGCCGAAAAGGGGTAGAAAATTATTTACAAAATAAGTTCATGGGGATAATAGGACCTTAGTATAATATAAGTGTGTCTTTAGAATTTTGGGCATAGGTTGAGGGATACTTGTGCATTTTCCCATTTTTTTTATTGAGACTTGTGACTTTATTAGCTTGAGGTAATTTGGGCAGACTAAAATAAAGTGATTCTTCATTATTTTGGGATTTTTTTTAAAATATTAATATTTTAACATTTAAGAAGGCTCATTAACAACACTTTCAATATATAGTAAAAATGTCAAACTTTTAGTTTGTTATGTACCTTATTTATGTTTTTATTATTCATTATTATTTAAAGAATACAACTTTTATATAACATATTGGAGAAATTTAGTGGAGATAATTTTTTTAAAAGGAAGAAATGCTTAAATTCTCATCAGTTACAATTTATCAAAACATATCAATTTCCATCTCTTTCTTCTTCTTTCACCATATTCTAAAAAATACATCTTTCACCATTATTCTAAAGAAATTCAATATATATCCAATTTTCTTAATCTTTTTTGTTAATAAACACTTTTATTTACCAAAATAAATATCCATTTTTCACTAATTATTGTTATGAAAATCAAAGAATTAAAGAAATACTACATCTATAAAATTATCAATATTGAATTTTCACCAATTATTGTTATGAAAATCACGGAATCAAAAAATTCAATATCAATTTTCACTAATTATTGATGGAACTTTATGATAATACGTTATAGTTTTATCTATTAAATTTAAATTTTTTTAACTTAGAAATTTCTACACCTATAGTTTTAGCTGTTATTTCGCATACTTTTCTCATAGTGTATTTATTTTATCTTTCAAAATTTTGTATCCTTGCTTAAATCGAATTCATTCCAATCTGTATACCATTTGTATTTATATTCATTCTAGTTTTCATGTTGTATTTCGTATAATAAAACTTATATCTCTTGATTAGTTTGTATTCTTTCCAACATGTATGTCAAATAAATATGTAGCTATTTAAGAAACATATTTGTATTCATATATTTTTTTCATATTTATTTTTCTATTTAGAATTTTGTTTCCTTTCCTAAGTCATATTCATTCCAATATGTATATCATTTGTATTTGTATTCGTTCTAATTTTTATATTGTATTTGTACAATGATGTATCAAAAATATAAAACTAATATGACAGAAAAGTGAAAATAAAATATAAAATTGAAAAAGAATACGAGAATATTTATCGCAATCATTTTTAAATAAAATACATAGCTAGTTGACTTAGTTAAGCCCATAAGGAATAAAACGTTTTCTTCAAATGCACGCCGACGTATTAGAATATAAGACATGATATCTTATTCCATATTCTATGCTAATATAAATGTCTCTTACTATTACTACGTGTGACTATTGATTCCATTTCTCTCTATATATATGTGTGTGATTTTTGTAGCCAAAATTATTATAAGACACTGAAATCTCCAAATTCTTTACAATTCAACTTATATAGAAAATTAAATGGCTTCAAAATCTTTTCACTATCAAGGCAATCAATCATTCTCTATAACAAAAAAGGTACAGAACACTTCATATACTTCCTATATTGCAATTCTTCTTTCTCTCGTTACATATTCTTAATCCATCGAATTTTGTTATGTTGATTTATTTAATTCTGTTATTTTTGTTGCTTGCAGGGTTATATAATTCATCCTAAATCACTTAATATCGTTTGGGGAAATGATAAGCGTTATTGGAAGCTACCCAAAGATGAGTAAGAATACAATTTTTTTTTAATTTTATTTTTTGCCAACTATATTTTCATTTCATAAAGAAGTTGAACATAAATTTTTATAAAAGGACAACATTCTGCATAATGAAAAGACAATATAGGAGTACATATATAAATTCATCTTGAGATCAATTTAATTATACTGATCTCCTGTTGTATTTAACATGTTGACGTTTCAATCAAATATATTTGAATTATATAGAAACGATGATGAAGAACTTATACAAGTAAATTGGTTGGAGGTGACTGGTTGCATCGATAATATCAATATAATGAAGAAAACATCATACAATATTGAATTTATAATGGCATTGATGGCTGATGCGTTCGGTTGGAGTGATTCACCTATTTATCTTATGGCTAAATGGTTAGAGGTAACTGGTTGCATCGATGATATTAATATAGCGAAAAAAACATCATACAATATTGAATTTACAATGTCATTGATGACTGATGCGTTCGGTTGGAGTGATAAACCAATTTATCTTATGGCTAAATGGGGAGATAATACTCAATGGAGAAAGGTGAATTTGGCAACTAAGACTAATGACAAAAAGATGATATCAGAAACTATTACTATAAAAAAAGGAAAAGGGAGCAATACTGATAAAATTTATTTTGGATTGTATGAAGTTTGGAACAAAAAGTGGAAAGGAGGTCTCAAAATTCATCCCATAAACCTAACTCAAGTGGAAAAACAATACTCGTAAGATTGAAACATGTGTCCTTGTAATTCCATAAATCAGAGTTCAAAAAAGGAATAGCTTAATTAATTATTTTTTATTTTGTTCATGTATTTTGGAGTGTTTCTTAAATTGATTTGTATTTTGTAATTTTGTATTTAATTTATATTTCTTACGTCATGAATATAATTATAATTTTCTTGCCACTTAACTCCTCCAGAATTTTGCGTACACTCCTCCCTTTTATATCAGCGAAAGCAAATAAATTTATAACTTTGTGATAGCTGACAATATTATATATACGAAAATCGTTACAAGCTAATACAGTGAATGATTCAATACATTAACATGAAGTTAGAAAAAGTTGTAATTAAAAGAAAAAATAGTTTGGTTCACAAAATAGTAACATTTTTACATGATATGGGGCGGTTAGAGGAGTAACTTGAAACAATTATATTTGATGTTGTTGTGATGACTGATTTATATAGAATTGTTCTGATTTGCCACAACTTGTTCCTTATTAGTGAAAAATGACTCCCCAAATTAGTTTGTTAGAGTGAGTGTGACGAAATTGCATTATTCTCAATTATCATATAAGATTTAAGAGGAGCTTAGTTATAACTTTTCTTAACTATCGATTTTTTTACATAAGCTAGGAAAAAATAATTTGTGTTTTGCATGGAATTGAACTATTTTACATAGCTTATATTTGATGATTCAGTAATATTTATATTTTTGATACATACATTACATTATCAAGAACATTTTATCTCAAGGGTAAAACGTGTAAGAATTATTATTAGACGGATTGACCCGGGAGACCCTTGTACTTGACTCTATTTGTAAGTTGAACCCTTTTACTTATCAATTTGTCAACTGAATCCCTAAACTCATCAAAACACAATATATTAAACCCCTTTTATTATTGACCGAACTTATGTGTAATTGATAATGATAAGTTGGAAATTTACCTGACAACACAAGTTTGACAACAAGAGAAAAAGGTATTTGACATAAAATATTTAAATATAATAATAATTATCAAATTATTTTGAAAAAAATTAAAAACCCATCTTCCTCGACCATCCCTCTCACACCCCACCCCCACCCCTCTCTCCTCCGCCCCCAGCCCCCTTTCTCTCTTCTTTTTCTTGGAATTTCATCACTCACATGACCACTCTCACTCTTCATTCTCTCCTTCATCCATTTTCTTCTCAACCCACACTTTTTTTTTTTCATTACAAATCAACCATTCACCCTAATCACTTAGTTTAAAAGTCTTTTAGATTTTAACTTTTTAGTCTAAAAATATTAAGATTATTATTTATTTTTTAGGTTTCAAAAAAGAGATCTAAGGATTAACACAAAGGATAATGGTGGATATGGAATAATTAAAACTCCATGATAAGCTAGAGAAAGCTTGAAAAATAACAAGCGTATGTTGTGAATTTGTGAAATTGATTCAAAATTGTGATTGAGATTTGTTGGATTTGTGGTAGTGAACTTGTATTTGAATTTTCAAGTCGAATGGAGAAAAATCTCATCTATTTGACATGAATTTAGTGTTCAATTTGGAATAAATATGAAGAACATGCTTATTTGGATTAAAAAATTTTAAAAAAATAATGCTCATCTAAAATTTCCAGAAATTAGAAAAGTGGTTTGATTTATTTTTTTTTAAATTTTTAACTTGTAATTTCTTACATTTCATTAAAAATGACATGGAATTCCACATGTAAGCAAAGTACTTCACACACCCTAGTCAGATGAAAAATAGGCTTAAAATATTACGTTCTGACCAGTTTAGGGGTTCAATTTACAAATTGATAAGTAAGAGGGTCCAACTTACAAACGAAGTCAAGTACAGGGGTCTCTCAGGCCATTCCGCCTTATTATTAATTATTATTAATTATTTTTTTTATGACCCAAGTTTATTTATAACCCACGTAATACCATAAATAGTATTTAATAAGGAATATATCTCGTATGTACATTGTTTACTTGATGTACGTACCAGATTAAATCATAACCTCTATAAATTGGTCCTCACTCTACCCATTAGGGTTATCACATATTCTCTAGAATAATTCCATCACCGACGGTATTGGTAACATAAAAGTTAGAGTAAGGAGGTAGAACCAATTTACGACTGACGCTTTCGCTTTTCTCTGTGATGATGTCTTCCTCATTAGTTATGTGCTCTTGACAATCTTTATGTAAGATTATCGTGTTCAAGATCTTGATATTATGCATAAAAAGTATTTAATCTTACATGTGGAATCAGAGTGTGGATTGTTTGAACGATAATCTTCATAAATTATATAATCACATCATCTCAAACCCAATGATGATTAACTTAGAGACCAGTCTAGTATTGATGTGATATTTGAATTAAAGCATTTAATTTGTTAGATTTGATTTTGTTGAGACCTTGCTTTTCACAAACCTTTCGTTCTTATAACAAGAAGCAAAATTCCTTGTTGTATTATGTTTATTTAAGAACGATGTATACATAATTACATTGATGAAACTTATTATCTCCTATGTGATTCATATGCGCAAAAGGAATAAAGAAATTTAAGTGACATACAACAATTGTTTTTATCTCTTACGTGTCTCATTTAAAAAAAAAAATTGGCTTTGATATATTTAATTCAATTATATTAGAGAAATTAATCTTTACACATATAATATTGGGAAAATGCACAAGTACCCCCTCAACCTATGCCCGAAATCCCAGAGACACACTTATACTATACTAATGTCCTATTACCCCCTAAAACGTTACCATGAAATACGTTTATACTAGTTTTGTAAAATTTTAGAAAAATGAATTACTTTGATAAATTGTTTTATATAATGACTTAGTTTGGTTAAAAATTCGAAAATTCCACAGTAAACACTTAATTCAGTGGTTCAATTTGCATCCCCACACCTTTCAATAACTACAAAATACTCATAGTTGTGCAAAACATTATAATCTTAGATGTTTTAAATACCCTAAAATTTATTTCATTATCATTTAGTGAGTTTAGTCAGGACTATTTGTTTATTGACTGAGTTTATTCATTGGACACGCTAAGTAATATTAGACATTGTACAATTCATTAATTAGGAATCAAAACCCCCAACACTCTACTATAATCCAATTGAGACTTAATTTGACCATTAATCATTACAAAAGTATAATATCAATTAACTAAAATTCTTGCTACTTTAAAATTCAAATATTTAATATTTTTAAATATCGCATTGACATAATGAAATTGAGACAAGCTAGACTACTTGCTTTGCTTTGGAATATAAAAGGAAATCCACATTCATTTTTTGTGTTATTTAAACATTACTTAATGCAACTAATTTAATTAATAGGTGGAATTTTGATTTGACCCTTTCTGGCCCTTACTTTTAAAACTTTGTGGCAGTTGATAAAAAGGGGAAATGAAAAAGATGTTTTAAAAGTGGAATATGTGAACCAAGTAATCAATATATAAGCAATGAAAACGATATAATATAGTACTCTAATATTCTTAACGCGTCATGATAATTTTTATTCGAGATTTTATCAATTTGGAGTCTATCTCTATCTTTATGATTCAATTTTTGACAATTAATTATAGTCAGTACGTCGACTTTGGAGTATATTTTTGATTATCAAAATAGAGATACGATGTGAATATATTCCATTTTCCTGAAAATGCGTTCGTCTTAGATGTCATGACTTATTCCATTTCCCCCTTTAATCTAGTGCATGCATACATGATTTTTTTTACCTTTTAGGTTTTGGACTATGAGATTGATTCCCGCTCAATGCCTTCTGAGTTGAACTTATCGTACAGAGCTTGTCTAGTGTGGTTTGAATCCCCCGAGTGATGTATGATTTGCAGGATATTAAACACGATTTATCACAATTATTTTTCGATCAATCATGATCATAATTTACTGGACGTATTCTCTCAAATTATTCTAGCTAGCAATAATATGTCGCCGCTCATTATTGACCATATCAAAACTTTGTTATCTTTAAAGCCTCTTTTAAATCTATGAACTTGCAAATCAACTGAAATAAGAACATAGTTGAACAAGTAAAAATATTAAACGGCTCTATATATAAAAAATGTAACAAGAATTCATTCTATAATTATTCATCAAAATCCATGATTAAAAATTAATTATTTATTAAAAAAGTTGAAACACAATAGTAAAATGCATAACCAATAATGAAATATAGCAAAGAAAATGGTCTAAAACCCTATAATCTATACTAGAATCAAGTGATAATTCATTTTTTTTTTCAAAAAAAGGCAATGAAGAGATCATCTTAAATGTGAAATATGTGAACTAATAATATTCACCGCGTGAGAATAATATACACTGTCAAATTTATTGTAGGTATGTTATATTATTCAATTTTGACAACTCATTATAGTGAGGAGTATATTCTGAACTTTTTATTGGTGGGTTCGGTCATTTTTCATGATTGAATAAATTAATCTGATTTATGTTGATAGAGTCACAATTTTAATTTTATGAATTTCAATATGGCGATTTTTTATTATATTGAGTTCTAAAATTTAATATATATTTAGTGATTACCTTAAAAACAAATATACCAACTAAATAAAAATTATTGAATTTTATCAAACTCATATCTTAATTATTAATTTCACGCGCGACACTCTTGATTTATACGCACTTAGGAAAATGCATGCCGACGTATAAGAATATAAGACATGATATTTTATTCCATATTCCAATACTACGTGTGACTATTGATTCCATTTCTATCTCTCTATATATATGTGATTTTTGTAACCAAAATTATTATAAGACACTGAAATCTCCAAATTCTTTACAATTCAACTTATATAGCAAATTAAATGGCTTCAAAATCTTTTCACTATCAAGGCAATCCATCATTCACTATAACAAAAAAGGTACAGAACACTTCACATACTTCCTATATTGCAATTCTTCTTTCTCTCGTTACATATTCTTAATCCATCGAGTTTTTGTTATGTTGATTTATTTAATTCTGTTATTTTTGTTGCTTGTAGGGTTATATAATTCATCCTAAATCACTTAATATCGTTTGGGGAAATGATAAGCGTTATTGGAAGCTACCCAAAGATGAGTAAGAATACAATTTTTTTTAATTTTATTTTTTGCCAACTATATTTTCATTTCATAAAGAAGTTGAACATAAATTTTTATAAAAGGACAACATTCTGCATAATGAAAAGACAATATAGGAGTACATATATAAATTCATCTTGAGATCAATTTAATTATACTGATCTCCTGTTGTATTTAACATGTTGACGTTTCAATCAAATATATTTGAATTATACAGAAACGATGATGCAGAACTTATACAAGTAAATTGGTTGGAGGTAACTGGTTGCATCGATAATATCAATATAATGAAGAAAACATCATACAATATTGAATTTATAATGGCATTGATGGCTGATGCGTTCGGTTGGAGTGATTCACCAATTTATCTTATGGTTAAATGGGGAGATAATACTCAATGGAGAAAGGTGAATTTGGCAACTAAGGCTAATGACAAAAAGATGATATCAGAAACTATTACTATAAAAAAAGGAAAAGGGAGCAATACTGATAAGATTTGTTTTGGATTGTATGAAGTTTGGAACAAAAAGTGGAAAGGAGGTCTCAAAATTCATTCTGTAAACTTAATAGAGACCTAAAAACTAATTTAGCCAAGTGAAGAAGTAATATTAGAAATACATTTATAATTGTCATTCGTAACTCAATTGTCAAGAGATATTTTTGTTAAATAAATTCGTGTTTGTGACTTTGTATTTGTATTTCTCAACTCATAAATGAAACTACGAAGAAAATTATTGGTTTCCTAAACAGTAACAGTCTCATAAATATAGGACTATAGGAGGAGTATCCTGAGGATTATATCTAATTTAGTTAGGGCAACAAGTTCGAAATATATCTGAATTATGATCGAAATTACTGTAACAAATTTAGGGCAGGACTATTATCGATTGCACTATTTGATAGTGTATTTTAAAGATATATAACTGTCGAGATCGACACATTATTATTTATAATGATGTTGTTCACGTAGACACTTATATATTTTTAAAATATACTATTAAATAGTGCATGGGACAATAAACTTAGCCCAAAATTTAAGATTGTTACATCGATTTCGATCAAAATTTATATATATATATATATATATATATATATATATATATATATATATATTTTCAAATTTTTTCCTATTTAATTACGATGATAAGTTATTCTGTTAACCACATTTTGTTCACTGCTATTCAAAAATGACTCCCCAAATTAGCCTTGTTACAGTGAGTGTGACACAATTGCAATTTCTATGTGTTGAGAATCAGCATTAACTTACCACAATTAGTTATTTCTCGAACAATTTTTCGAGTTGTAAAGATTAAGATTATGTTTACTAAATTACTTAACTAATAAATAATAAAGCAGTTAAAATTATATCAATCTATTAAAGATTGTGTTACATGTCACCCTCTTTAATCCATATTAAGTGAAGTGTTGAGGTATAACACAATATCTAATAGATTGATATAATTTTAACTTAGTACGAGGTGTATTCTTTCGAACTACTTCAGTTAGCAATTTCTCATTCACTTATTATGATAATATCAAAAATTTATTTTCTCTAAGCTCACTTTTATAAATGATCTTTCATATTCTTAAGAATGACATTTTTCGATAACAATCTAAATATGCAATTTATTCTCTCTAGCAATTCATAATATCAATGACCATTCTATTCGATCACCAAAAATAAGCACAAGCATAGTCAACAAGTAGAAAAATCTTGTGGCTTCAATTACATAAATAAGACAAATTAATAAAATAAAAAAATTATTTACCGTCAATATTCTCAAGAATATTAATCGAGCCATCATGTATCTTCAAACTACTGCTCTTTTGGGAAAAAAAAGTATTACTATCTAAAAGAGGGAAAAACCATATAAATGATCCACATTTCGCAATTAATTATGACATTTTTCTTCTTGTTTTTATATAATTAATTATTACTTCTATTTAGTAGAGCTGTCAATATGGTCTAACCCACCCATTAGGGCTAATTCATATAGGTTTTGACATTTTACGGATCAGACCGGGCTAGCCCATTTTTTGTGTGGGCCAGAAAATGGTCAGCCCAGCCCACAAGTACGTGGGCTACAGTCTTGCTCGGCCAGTCCACTTTTTTTAAAAATATATATTTTTTTTACAATTATTAAATTAAATTATAAATTATAATTTAAAAATATTATCATAAATATCGACAAAACAATATTACGTTATGATATAATATTTAGCACGATTTCAAAAAAAAAATATTAGTTATTTGATCGATAACAATAATAAATTTTTATAATAAAATAAAATAAAATATTTTTCTACACTATATATTTACTACTCTATATAAACTATTTCAAATTGCATTATATTAGATTCTCAAAGTATTTTGAGTGCAAAAAATAGTCATATTAAAGATGTAACTTGATGTTGAGTTCTTAAAAGATAAATCATATTACCTTGTTACGGTAAAAAAGTTCAAAATATAATTTTATATGAAAAATACTATTTTACTAACAAGATTTTGATAATATTTTATCGATATAACGTTAAATTTCATATGTGCATTCATATATTGAAAACAAACTGTTCCAGTAATTTAGTGTTCAGATTCAGAGACTATTTTAATATTCAAATGTTTATTCACATTTACACATCTAGATCTTAATGCACATCTTAATATTTAAATGCGTATTCAAATTCAGACGTCTTGATTTTAATGGAAACAAATCAGACCTTAATGTCATTACTTGTTAATCAAATTCACAAATAAAATTATCTTTATAATATTTAGGGAAAATACACAAGTACCTCCAAGACTATGACCGAAATTCAAGACACACCTTACTAAGGTCGTATTACCCCACTGAACTTATTAATTTATTTTTTTTGAAACTTTGTGTACCTCTTTGGCCTACGTGACATCCAAATATCTCTGATGCGCCTCAATTGCGTGGAGTCACATAGAGTGCCACATAAGACAAAAGGTGTATAAAATTACAAAAAAAAAGTTCAGGGGGTAATAGGACCTTAGTTTATAGTTAAGGTGTGTCTCTATGATTTTGGCCATAGTCTAAGGGGTACTTGTGCATTTTCCTTGATATTTATTAATTTTTTTAAACTAAAAATATAAATATCTAAATAGAAATATTATACTAATTGTTTTGATTTTGAACTCTCTTTATTTTTAAATTTTAATATCATATTATATTTTTAATTACTTTTTATTGGCCCACGGGCTGACCCTATCGATATTTTTCAAGCCCCAAAATAAGCAGACTTATTCAGGTCGGACTAAAAAACCTTTTTCTTAAATGAGCTCCAAAAATCTTAGCCCAACCCTATTAAATTTCGGGTTAAGCCAGGCCGGCCCAACGGGCGTAGCCCATATTGACGGCTCTAGTATTTAGCCATATATTTCACAAAAAATATATAAACCTTGAATGTACTTTTCCTAGATATGATTAGTACAACTAATTTTTAAAAAATAGCAAAATTATTTAATTTGATTAATATTTGGATTTGAAATATACATATTTAAAAACTATGTAAAAGATGCAATAAGTCACAAAATATTTTATAAATATAATATTATTATTAATAACTGATATAAAAGAAAGAAAGAAACAAATATCATAGCATTAACAAGTCTTCTTATATTGCTTGCTTATTCCCTTGACCGCTTCAATGAGAATATGAATCTTTTAAAGTTTTAAGTTTGAAAACTATGCAAAAAGTGCAATAAGTCACAATATATTTTAAAAATAGAAAATTAATATTATTATTAATAACTGATATAAAAGAAAGAAACAAACAAACATCATATCATTCCCTTGACCGCTTCAATGAGAATATGAATCTTTTAAAGTTTTAAGTTTGAAAACTGTTGCTTGGTTCATTCATCTTTATTCCATTTATATTTTATATTTATTTTATTTATTTTTATTTGTCCATTTTTCTATTTTATAAACTATTTGAATCTGTGACCAGTATATGTATTTCGTCACAATTTTTATATTAGTCAATGTATATTATTGAATGTTGAAAAATAAGTAATTAGTATTCACTTTCACTTATTATTCTTTCTATCGGCTTAAGCATAAACTAATTTGCGCTCCTCACCATCAAATACTGAGTGCTTAATTATTATTTTTAATTAATATAATTAATATTAAAAAATCTAATAAGAAAAATATTAGTAACTCGTTGATTATTTAAACTTTTATCTTATTTGTGTTGGAGCGAAGCTACCTTGTATGAAGGGTTCATCCGAATTTCTTTCAGTAAAAAATTATATTACTTATATTGATTAAAATAAGTTTATAGGTATATATAGTAGATATTGAACCCTTTCGGCTATCTATTTCTATAAATTTTGAGCTCCTTATTAAAAATTTTACTTCACCTCTACTCCCACCCCTAATTTACATGTTTCATTTATTTATATATATTTAAGAAAATAGAAAAACAAATAGAGTCAATTGAACTACAACTTTTTGCAATCTTTTTCTAGAACTCAGCACCAGGTATTTGACATCTAATTAATTAAAAAGGCAATGAAAACAAGGTCTAAAAGTGGAAGATGTCAACTAAAGCAATCAAAAAGATACTTACACCAATCGTTAATTTTTACTTGTCTACTATTAATAAAGGGAAAAAGATAAAATATGCCATTAAATTTTCGGAAAAATCTTATTTATGCCGTCAGTAAAATTTAGCTTATTTATATCATCATTGTTAAAGAAAAGACTCTCATGCCATTATTTTTTAATAATGGTTTTATAAAATCATTTTTGACACGTGATCAATTATAATTTAGTCACGTCATTAATTTTTTAATTAAAAAATCATAATTCTGAAAAAAATTTGAATTATTTTTTTCAATTTATTTTATTTAATAAATTGATGACGTAGTCAAATTATAATTGGTCACGTGTCAAAAATAATTTTGCAAAACCACCATTAACAATAATGATATAAATAATTATTTTCTTTAACGATAATAACATAAATGAACCAAACTTTTAATTATGAGAGTTCAATGACATATTTAGCATTAATACATTTTCATTTTTTTTGTTACTTCTTAAGTATGCAAGAAAAGACAAAAGAACAAATCTCTATTTTATCACCAATATTACTGACTTATTTTCTAAATAAATTTCATTTAAGAATATACACTAATTAATAGGAATACTATAATAAAATACTTATATCAATTATTATTATTTCTTAACGACATATAAAATTAACGAATCAATAAAAATGAACAGAAAGAATAATATCTATGCTAAACATGTGAGAATATAACACAAAACCAGTTTGTAGTGGGTAAATGTTATTCCATCTCTTAGCAATTTGACAAAGGACGGTTCTAGTTTTATGCGTTCAATTTTGACAATAATTTATAGTATATATATATACTTTTAACTTCTTTTTAACGTCCAATCATCTCCGATTTTGTTAAGCTAATTACTTCGATTAATTCAGATTTACATCCAGTAAACCCTATAAGGTATTAACAATAACATTTTTTTAAAAGAAAAAAATAAAAATCACGATGTATCTTATTTGAACGTCACTATTCAACTTGTACTAAAATTATTTAATTTGCACCTAATTATTTGACAAACATCAAATATGCGATATTTAAATTAAGTTTCATACGACTAAAATCCGACATTTCTACTTTAGTCGGTGGTATGCTTAGCTAAATGCCTCTTTCATACAACGTAGTTGATTCCCATGCATGCATGAAAATAATTCCTATCTCTATATATATTTGATTTATTATAACATATCATAATAAATTCTGCAAAACACAAAAGGTGCAAGAAATTTCTTTCAATGTATATTAAGTTATGTTCGAGTTTCTATTTTTTTTTTTTAAAAATATGAATTATGTTATTTTTGTTGTTTGTAGGGTTATATAGTTTATCCGAAAGCACTTGATATTATTTGGAGAAATGATAAACGCTTCTGGAAGTTACCCAAATATGAGTAAGAACTAAAGGGTGCTAATTAATTAAGTTTATATAAATCAATTTAATTGGATTAACATACGGTATATTTTTTAATGTCAACTAATATGTTGTTGGTAAATGTATTTGAATTACAGAAAAGATGGTGCAAAACTTATACAAGTAAATTGGTTGGAGGTAACTGGTTGTATCGACAATATTAATATAGCGAAGAAAACATCATACAACATTGAATTTACAATGTCATTGATGACTGATACATTCGGTTGGAACGACTCACCAATATATCTTATGGCTAAATGGGGAGATAATACTCAATGGAGAAAGGTGAATTTGACAAATTAGACTAATGACAAAAATATGATATCAAAAACTATTATGATAACAAAAGGGAAGGGGAACAATGTGGATAAGATTTATTTTGGATTGTATGAAGTTTGGAACAAAAAGTGGAAAGGAGGTCTCAAAATTCACTCCATAAACTTAATAGAAATCTAGAAATTGAATAAATCGAGTGTTGTCATTTCGTATATCAGAATTTAAAATAGAATAAATTGAAGTTAAAAGTTTTATTATTATTCACGTATTTCAGAGTATGTTTTTCTTAAATAAAATTTGTAAATGGTATTTGTATTTGTATTGCTCACATCATGAATGAAACTATGAATATTCCCAATCATATTGAGCTTATTAACTTAAAGATAATTAAAAGTTGGATATTACGTTTGTTCTTCTATAAGAAGTGAAAATACACGGGTTACCCTTCAACTTTAATAATCTCACATATTTTCATTTTATCAGTATTCTCTTAATTGTGCGCTGTATTTTGTTTATAAAACTGATGTCATCCTAGGACATGTTAAACAAATTTCATGTGTTGAAGTGCTTTACATGCACCACAAATACGTCACGGGATAGATATTAAAGGGTAAGTAAAAACATTATTGATCATACGGGATAAGATGAGAAAAAATATTTTTCCTTATCATTCCTTTTTGCTCTCCCTTTCTCTCATTTTATATACAAGGGTTTGATGTAAGAGCTAAATATTTCATTTTGATTATAATTTTTTAAGATGAAATTTACTCATCACAAAACTATATGAAAGTATTACAAGAATACATAAATATTCCCTCCGTCTAATTTTATATGTCACCTTTTTAACTTTGCACTTGCATTAAGAAATAATATAATTTTATTCTTCTATTTTTATTTAATTTTTCTGAAACTCAAGTTTCAATTAATGAATAAGAATTAATTTATTTTGATTAATTAATTTAACTAATGAACATGAATCATTTACTTAACTTTATTAAATTGGTCAAATGTATATTTTCAAGGCTAATAACTCTCAAGCATAAAAAAAAAGAATATGATAATTTATGCATTGATTTAATGAAATAACAAGTATTATTATTCAACTATTTACATGACATATAAAATGGGACAGAGGGAGTAATGATTAAAAAATGTTTTTAAAAACTTAGAGAAAATTATATTTAAAGAATACTTTCACGTAATACCATTTGTATACTATATTGATGTCTTATTACTCTATTCAGCTTATTTTTCTAATTGATTTTCTATCCTTTTTCGGTCTATGCGGCACTAACGTATGAGCCTAATGCGTTATGAATTTTTTTCCAAACTAGTGCCACGTAGGCTGAAAAAAAGTAAAAAATTATTTACGAAATAAGTTCATGGGGTAATAGGGTCTCTAGAATTTTGAGCACAGATTGGGGTACTTATGCATTTCCCATTTTTTTTATTGGAACTTGTGGCTTTATTAGTTTGAGTTAATTTTGGCCGAGTAGAATCAAGTGATTCTTCATTTTCTTGGGGAAATTTTTTTAAATATCAATATTTTAACATATAAGAAGGCTCATTAGCAACACTTTCAATATTGAGTAAAAATGTCAAAATTTTAGTTTGTTACGCATATTATTTATGTTTTTATTATTTGTTTTTATTTAAAGAATACAACTTTTATATAACATATTGAGGAAATTTAGGGGAGATAATTTTTTAAAAAAGAAACAAATACTTAAAAGTCTCATCAGTTACAATTTATCAAAATACACCAATTTCCATCTCTTCTTCTTCTCTCACCATGTTCTAAAAAACACGTCTTTCACCATTGTTCTAAAAAATTCAATATATATCCATAAAAAATTTAATCTTTTTTGTTTATAAACACTTTTATTTACCGAAATAAATTTCTAATTTTCACTAATTATTGTTATGAAAATCAAAGAACTAAAGAAGTACTACAACTATAAAATTATCAATATCCAATTTTCACTAATATTTATTGTTATGAAAATCACGGAATCAAAAAATTCAATATTCAGTTTTCAATAATTATTGTAATGAAACTTTATGATAATAGGTTATAGTTTTATCTATTAAATTTAAAAATTTTTAACTTAGAAATTTGATTTGACATACTTTTTTTCACAGTGTATTTATTCTATCTTTCAAATTTTGTATCCTTGCTTAAATCATATTCATTCCAATCTGTATACCATTTGCATTTATATTCATTCTAATTTTCATGTTGTATTTTGTATAATGAAACTTATATCTCTTGATTAGTTTGTATTCTTTTCAACATGTATGTCTGTCACGACCCAAAATGGACGTGATGGCACTCGTCTTATCCCACCAAGACAAGTAAGCCTAAAACTTAACTATTACAATAAAAATGCGGAAAATTTACTATCAACTTACATTATACCCCCAAAACCTGGTTGTCACGTGTACAAGCGTCTAAAGTATTACAATCGGATCAAAAGAAAATATAAGTCTCATATGATATTGTTTCTAGAGTAGAACAAAATCATAAACAAGAGTAAGGAGGGATGCTGAGATGACCAACAACTACCTCACAAAATCTGCAGGAAGCCTCGGAAAAGAAGAGAATATATCATAAAGTCCGGGCTAGTAACCTACAAAAATTTGTAGAAGCAAGGGGTGAGTACCAAACTACACGGTACTCAGCAAGTAAACCTCTAAACACAAGCTAAGGGGATGAAATACGGGTACTCCTACCACCCCCAACCGAACCTCCACAACTACAACCTACATAAACATCAGCCCAACCTAACAACTCACAGTTTACATAGAACGTAACTCAACAAAAACATTTAGACAAATTACATATCCTCCACAACAACACTTTAACAAATTACATATCCTCCACAACAACACCTTACAAATTATATATCCTCAACATCAACACTTAAACAAATTAGATATCCTCAATAGCAACACTTCCAAAAACTTACATATCCTCAATAACACACTTCAACAAATCACATATCCTCAACAACAACACTTTAACAAATTATATATCCTCAATAACAAGCTCAGTATTCAACAATCACAAGTTCCACAAAAAGGCAATCACTAGATCAGCAAAACACAATATCAAGTTCACTAATGATAAGTATGTGCAACGTAATGGAATGCAATGTCAAGTATAATGATGCATGTCTGACCTAGTGATACACACCCGCTGTCTCTCAGTCCGGGACCCATGGGGGACATATCTGTCCATGCATCTGTCGCGGCGCACGACACGACCCTCGATAATAGTAACCATCGCGGCGCGCGATACGTCCCTCGAAATATAGTATCCATCGCGGCGCGCGATACGTCCCTCGAAATGGTACATCCTCTTAAGTACCCATTATTTCTCAATGCACATAACACTTGCCACAACCAATGCCTCAGAATAATGCAGATGACAAGTTCACACATATAATGAGGAGATGACCATTTTCATAACATCGCACAGTTCACAACCACAAAAACATGAAGTTACATAAACAATGATTCAACAAGCCTTCAACCATTTCTCAACACAACACACATAAACAATTAATCTCAATGCCTTTTGTTATCCCCATTCTTTTCATCATTAGAATTAATCAATGTGGACAAGTCAACCCATCACCGATCCCGTTACTCCCAACATATACCACAAGGACATACACGCATTTAATACACTTAACAAGAGTTTAGAAATCCACTTGCCTCAAATAGTCGAACAATGACTCCAAAACTTGAGCCTTCCTCTTTTGGTTGACTTCCAAACCAATAAAATCTATTCAAATAAATAACCACGATATGATTTCGAAACTAACAACATTCATATTGCTATATCTCTAGCTTACACCCAAAACTCATCCAAATTTATAATAAAATTTCTAAATTTTTATTCCAACCAATTGATCAAATCTCATATTTTCTGAATTTCAAGTTTAGGGTTAAATCTTAATTCTCCGAATAACATAATTATAATGATTTTTATATATCATAATGCACCCACTATTTAACACATATCTCAATATATCAAAACTTGAATCCTAATATGATAATCAAATGAAAATAATTAAAGCCGAAACTAACTGCCCAACACATCAATGGCGGACTACAAAACTATTTGCTGAAACCACTTATTTTCAATGTTCAAATTCATATTTATCGTTCCACTATTAATAATCCTAATCTTGGAGTAATCATTGTCCAATGATTAGGACTAATCATTGTCCAATGATTGAACCATAATACTTATACACATTTATAATCTCAAGTTCACAAGTTCACATATTAGTATAAATTATACACATTTTAACCTAAAAATCTATTCCTAGTTACACAAAAATTTAATAGAAAGGATAAGAATAATTACCTTGATATCTCGAGATAAAAATATCGATGTTTCTCCTCCTTTTTCTTTTTCTTTTCTCCCTTTCTTTTCTTTTCTTACCTGCGTATTTCTTTCTGTTTTTTTTTTCTTCGTATGAGCACTCGCAGCTTTTAAAAGGGTTAGGGCACTTTGCCCCTTTTCTTTATATTTTATTTTATTTATTTATTGAATTAATTTCCTTTTTCTTTTCTTTTTTTTCTCTTTTCTTTTCTTTTTTTTCCATTATTATTAGCAACAAAATAATCTTTTATTAAATCTAAAAATCATGTCACTCATTCTTATAAGTGATATAAATTAATCATAAAATCTACTAAAAAGGTTAATATAAAAATAATGGTTGAAATTTCTAAAACGACTAAGAGGGTCGTTACATTTATATCATTTGCATTTATATTCATTCCAATCTGTATACCATTTGCATTTATATTCATTCTAATTTTCATGTTGTATTTTGTATAATGAAACTTATATCTCTTGATTAGTTTGTATTCTTTTCAACATGTATGTCAAATAAATTCAATATTCAGTTTTCAATAATTATTGTAATGAAACTTTATGATAATAGGTTATAGTTTTATCTATTAAATTTAAAATTTTTTAACTTAGAAATTTGATTTGACATACTTTTTTTCACAGTGTATTTATTCTATCTTTCAAATTTTGTATCCTTGCTTAAATCATATTCATTCCAATCTGTATACCATT
This sequence comes from Solanum lycopersicum, assembly GCF_036512215.1. Lineage (NCBI taxonomy): Eukaryota > Viridiplantae > Streptophyta > Magnoliopsida > Solanales > Solanaceae > Solanum > Solanum lycopersicum. The sequence goes on along the minus strand of NC_090801.1, from coordinate 55,204,236 downwards.
TGCATTTATATTCATTCTAATTTTCATGTTGTATTTTGTATAATGAAACTTATATCTCTTGATTAGTTTGTATTCTTTTCAACATGTATGTCAAATAAATATGTAGCTATTTAAGAAACACATTCGTATTCGTATATCTTTTCTATATTTATTTTTCTATTCAGAATTTTATTTCCTTTCTTAAGTCATATTCATTCCAATATGTATATATCATTTGTACAAAATATGATGAAAAAGTGAAAATAAAATATAAAATTGAAAAAAATACGAGAATATTTGTTGCAATCATTCTTATATAAATACCTAGTTAGTTGACTTAGTAAGCCCATAAGGAATAAAACGTTTTCTTCAATTGCATGCCGACGTATTAGAATATAAGACATGATATCTTATTCCATATTCTATGCTAATATAAATGTCTCTTACTATTACTACGTGTGACTATTGATTCCATTTCTCTCTCTATATATTTTATATATATGTGTGATTTTTGTAGCCAAAATTATTATAAGACACTGAAATCTCCAAATTCTTTACAATTCAACTTATATAGAAAATTAAATGGCTTCAAAATCTTTTCACTATCAAGGCAATCAATCATTCTCTATAACAAAAAAGGTACAGAACACTTCATATACTTCCTATATTGCAATTCTTCTTTCTCTCGTTACATATTCTTAATCCATCGAATTTTGTTATGTTGATTTATTTAATTCTGTTATTTTTGTTGCTTGCAGGGTTATATAATTCATCCTAAATCACTTAATATCGTTTGGGGAAATGATAAGCGTTATTGGAAGCTACCCAAAAATGAGTAAGAATACAATTTTCTTTAATTTTATTTTTGCCAACTATATTTTGATTTCATAAAGAAGTTGAACATTAATTTTTATAAAAGGACAACATTTTGCATAATGAAAAGACAATATAGGAGTACATATATAAATTCATCTTGAGATCAATTTAATTATACTGATCTCCTGTTGTATTTAATATGTTGACGTTTTTATCAAATATATTTGAATTATACAGAAAGGATGATGCAGAACTTATACAAGTAAATTGGTTGGAGGTAACTGGTTGCATCGATGATATTAATATAGCGAAAAAAACATCATATAATATTGAATTTACAATGTCATTGATGATTGATGCGTTCGGTTGGAGTGATTCACCAATTTATCTTATGGCTAAATGGGGAGATAATACTCAATGGAGAAAGGTGAATTTGGCAACTAAGACTAATGACAAAAAGATGATATCAGAAACTATTACTATAAAAAAAGGAAAAGGGAGCAATACTGATAAAATTTATTTTGGATTGTATGAAGTTTGGAACAAAAAGTGGAAAGGAGGTCTCAAAATTCATCCCATAAACCTAACTCAAGTGGAAAAACAATACTCGTAAGATTGAAACATGTGTCCTTGTAATTCCATAAATCAGAGTTCAAAAAAGGGATAGCTTAATTAATTATTTTTTATTTTGTTCATGTATTTTGGAGTGTTTCTTAAATTGATTTGTATTTTGTAATTTTGTATTTAATTTATATTTCTTACGTCATGAATATAATTATAATTTTCTTGCCACTTCACTCCTCCAGAATTTTGCGTACACTCCTCCCTTTTATATCAGCGAAAGCAAATAAATTTGTAACTTTGTGATAGCTGACAATATTATATATACGAAAATCGTTACAAGCTAATACAGTGAATGATTCAATACATTAACATGAAGTTAGAAAAAGTTGTAATTAAAAGAAAAAATAGTTTGGTTCACAAAATAGTAACATTTTTACATGATATGGGGCGGTTAGAGGAATAACTTGAAACAATTATATTTGATGTTGTTGTGATGACTGATTTATATAGAATTGTTCTGATTTGCCACAACTTGTTCCTTATTAGTGAAAAATGACTCCCCAAATTAGTTTGTTAGAGTGAGTGTGACGAAATTGCATTATTCTCAATTATCATATAAGATTTAAGAGGAGCTTAGTTATAACTTTTCTTAACTATCGATTTTTTTTACATAAGCTAGGCAAAAATAATTTGTGTTTCGCATGGAACTGAACTATTTTACATAGCTTATATTTGATTATTCGGTAATATTTATATTTTTGATACATACATTACATTATCAAGAACATTTTATCTCAAGGGTAAAACGTGTAAGAATTATTATTAGGCGGATTGACCTGGGAGACCCTTGTACTTGATTCTATTTGTAAATTGAACACTTTTACTTATCAATTTGTCAACTGAATCCCTAAACTCATCAAAACACAATATATTAAACCCCTTTTACTATTGACCGAACTTATGTGTCATTGATAATGCTAAGTTGGAAATTTACGTGACAACACACGTTTGACAACAAGTGAAAAAGGTATTTTACACTAAAATATTTAAATATACTAATAACTATCAAATTATATTGAAAAAAAATAAAAACCAATCTTCCTCGACCATCCCTCTCCCACCCCACCCCCACCCCTCTCTCCTCCCCCCCTCAGCCCCCTTTCTCTCTTCTTTTTCTTGGAATTTCATCCACCACATGACCACTCTCACTCTTCATTCTCTCCTTCATCCATTTTCTTCTCAACCCACACTTTTTTTTTTCATTACAAATCAACCATTCACCCTAATCACTTAGTTTAAAAGTCTTTTAGATTTTAACTTTCTAGTCTAAAAGTATTAAGATTATTATTTATTTTTTAGGTTTCAAAAAAGAGATCTAAGGATTAACACAAAGGATAATGGTGGATATGGAATAATTAAAACTCCATGATAAGCTAGAGAAAGCTTGAAAATAACAAGTGTATGTTGTGAATTTGTGAAATTGATTCAAAATTGTGATTGAGATTTGTTGGATTTGTGGTAGTGAACTTGTATTTGAATTTTCAAGTCGAATGGAGAAAAATCTCATCTATTTGACATGAATTTAGTGTTCAATTTGGAATAAATATGAAGAACATGCTTATTTGGATAAATTTTTTTTAAAAAAATAATGCTCATCTAAAATTTCCAGAAATTAGAAAAGTGGTTTGATTTATTTTTTTAAAATTTTTAACTTGTAATTTCTTACATTTCATTAAAAATGACATGGAATCCCACATGTAAGCAAAGTACTTCACACACCCTAGTCAGATGAAAAACAGGCTTAAAATATTACGTTCTGACCAGTTCAGGGGTTCAATTTACAAATTGATAAGTAAGAGGGTCCAACTTACAAACGAAGTCAAGTACAGGGGTCTCTCAGGCCATTTCGCCTTATTATTAATTATTATTAATTATTTTTTTTATGACCCAAGTTTATTTGTAACCCAAGTAATACCATAAATAGTATTTAATAAGGAATATATCTCGTCCGTACATTGTTTACTTGATGTACGTACCAGATTAAATCATAACCTCTATAAATTGGTCCTCACTCTACCCATTAGGGTTATCACATATTCTCTAGAATAATTCCATCACCGACGGTATTGGTAATATAAAAGTTAGGGTAAGGAGGTAGAACCAATTTACGACTGACGCTTTCGCTTTTCTCTGTGATGATGTCTTCCTCATTAGTTATGTGCTCTTGACAATCTTTATGTAAGATTATCGTGTTCAAGATCTTGATATTATGCATAAAAAGTATTTAATCTTACATGTGGAATCAGAGTGTGGATTGTTTGAACGATAATCTTCATAAATTATATAATCACATCATCTCAAACCCAATGATGATTAACTTAGAGACCAGTCTAGTATTGATGTGATATTTGAATTAAAGCATTTAATTTGTTAGATTTGATTTTGTTGAGACCTTGCTTTTCACAAACCTTTCGTTCTTATAACAAGAAGCAGAATTCCTTGTTGTATTATGTTTATTTAAGAACGATGTATACACAATTACATTGATGAAACTTATTATCTCCCATGTGATTCATATGCGTAAAAGGAATAAAGAAATTTAAGTGACATACAACAATTGTTTTTATCTCTTACGTGTCTCATTTAACAAAAAAAATTGGCTTTGATATATTTAATTCAATTATATTAGAGAAATTAATCTTTACACATATAATATTTAGACAAAATGGTTTGATATGAACTCTTATACATGTATCAATTTGTATTCTAAACCCTTCTATTCACCCCCTTGTCATATGGACCCTTATACTCAATTAAAATGAGACTTTTAAGTCTTTTCAACATTGTTTGTAGCTCACTCTCCTTTATATATTGACATGACATATCCACGTCAGATATATTAATGTCATATCAAAACTATTTTCTTAAAATTATTAATCAAAATTATTTAATAAAATGTAAAATAATAACATTTTAATTTATTTTTGGTAATTTTTAAAGAGAATTTCCATACATCCAATTCTCTTAATTTTCACTATTTCACTCCCAAAATCGTCCGAAGAAAACTATTGCCGCCATCGTCGCCATTTTTTGTCGGTGAAATTACATATACTTTCTCCCTCACCCATCTTCATCTCAGCCGCATACCATCACTACTTTTCTTTCCTCTTTCAACTCCACAAAAATAACAACCTAAGCCACCACACCACCATATTTGGACGAAAAACCCCTTAACTGCCATGACTTTACTCTCACCCTGCTCGTTCTCCTCTCCACTAGCCTGTGTCACCTCTCTCTCACACCGATCTATTGCGAAACAGTGATGGCGTGCACCACTGCGCCGCTTCTCTCTCACGCCACCATTGTGATTCAGTGGTCTCCAGTGATCGTTGGTCCGCTTTCTCCCTCCATGTTAAATGAGTTGCCAAAATCTGCTCAACAATCAACTTTTAATTTCTATTTCTCCACAAGTAATTTCAAAAACAAAAATAAAGGTGTAGCTTTCTAAGAAGTAAGCAAAGGGAGCAATGGAATAGTAGCAAAAATAGGCTTATATGCTGATTGAACGAAAAGATCCATTCCACTATCCATCACTAATTTAATTATTATCATCCCAATAAATTGTGGAGAAAGAAAAAAAGAAGTTTGGTCACGACTCATGCGTTAAAATGGCCACGATGGAGGCGGTAGTGGCCACTGACAGTTATCTAAGAAGATCAATTAAATATCAATATTGAAAAAAATATATCTAGATAATTTGACTTTCACTATTTTTAGAACTTAAGAATTTACCAAAGGCGAATTCATCATTCTAAGAATAGTGAAAATTATGAAGTAAATTAATATTTTTAGTTAAATATATATTGTATATCTAAAGATATCGAATATGTTTGATTAAAAATACTCAATTATCTATTAAAAAGATAATTAATATATAATTAAAGCATAAAAAACGTATAGATGACAATGGAAATCAAAATGAAAAGACTCGAAATAGCAATGATATAAGTAATATTAAAAGAACTAATAAATCGGTGTTGTATGTCACATAACAAATTAAGTGCATCAACTTTTGCTTTCATGAACACGTTTTTATTAGTTATCAATGTGTTCTCTAGAATTATCATCTTTCAACTAATATTGTTCATTGAACAATATCTAATATTGTAAAGCAACTCCATATTCTTTTTTCTTTTTCGTTATTAAAAAACATCACCTTTAATGCAACTAATTTAATTTTGGTCAAATTTAACTTAGGCCATTACTATTATGCTCTCTGTCGGCATAGTCATAAAATTGATCATTTGCCTCCATATCTTCTGACCAAATCGGATTCCATAAATATAAATAAACACAATTAAAGCAAAAAAAAAAAAAAATCAATTTTAGAAAGACATTACTCACAAGATTAATTAAGTAGAAAAGTCAAATTTGGACGACAAATTAATTAAGGGCAAATTACAGAAATTACATACTTTCAAGGTAAAATTATAATTTACCTCTTAAAAGTTTTATAACTATAGCAATCCCTCAAACAGATACAATAATACAAACGCTAATACATTTTAAAAAAAGAAACAGAAACATTAATGGCCAAAAAATTAAAGCGCTGATATATTAAAAAGATGGTCGGATACATGCGACGACACATTAAAAAGAAGGTCGGGATACATTAATGATATATTTGACTTAAGAAAAAAATGAGAAATTTCGAAAATTTGCAAAACTTGTAGGGAATAATGACAGCAAGTAACTAAAAGTGGAATTTCTATAATTAATCCGATTAATTAAGTCAAGGTAATTACTGGAATCCATTACATAAACAAAGGACGGTTCTAGACTTCTAGTTTTACGTATCCAATTTTTGACTAATTATAGAATATTTTCTAAATATATGAATGAATAAAAGCTGTTTGATTAATGAGTTTTTCTTTAATACAAATATATTAAAACTTTAAGTAAAAGTTATTTGAATTCGTTAAACTCGTATTCAGGTGGCAACTAGCTCAGCCCATAGATTCTAATTAGTGCATAAAGTAATCCGATATAATGAATAACTAAAACATTTCATTCAAGAAATATATTATTTGGACAGTGCATGTGACATTCCTTTTTGACTATTAGTTGATTCCCCAATTTCTCCTTTTAATTTGGCTTAGTGCATGCATTTCATCTCTATATATACATATCACATATCACTTAAATCTACACATTATTCTTTGTAACTTTGTGAGTAATTAGTACAAATCAAATGGCTTCAAGATCTCTTCACTATCAAGGCAACCACACATTCTCTAAAACACAAAAGGTAGAGCAAAATTTCATCCATTAGTTTCTTCCAATATTCGCAATTCTTGTTCTACTTCCCTTTGGGCATTATACTTGTGTTCGAGTTTATGTTTTAAAATTTGCTATTGTTATTTTCATTGCTCGCAGGGTTATATAGTTTATCCGAAAGCTCTTAGTATTGTTTGGGGAAATGAGAAACGCTTTTGGAAGTTACCAAAATACGAGTAAGAGTTAATTGGTGAACAAAATCTAAGTCGTATAAATTAAATGTGTGCTACTACATATATATGTACTACCTTACAAGCTGACACTGTTTTTAAATCTATTTGAATTACAGAAAGGATGATGCAGAACTTATACAGGTAAATTGGTTGGAAGTAACTGGTTGCATCGACGATATTAATATAACAAAGAAAACATCATACAACATTGAATTTACAATGTCATTGATGACTGATGCGTTCGGTTGGAACAACTCACCAATATATCTTATGGCTAAATGGGGAGATAATACTCAATGGAGAAAGGTAAATTTGGCAACTAAGACTAATGACAAAAAGATGATATCAGAAACTATTACTATCATAAAAGGAAAAGGGAACAATACTGATAAGATTTATTTTGGATTGTATGAAGTTTGGAACAAAAAGTGGAAAGGAGGTCTCAAAATCCATTCAGTAAACTTGACAGAGATCTAGCTAGATATTGATTTAGTTGTACTACAAAGAAAATTGTAGGACCAAAATAATTTGTCGATTATTGTTATATCATAAATGAAACTCATATGTTAAACTCAATTATAACTTCAATTAATTTAGATTTACGTTTGTTCTTTTATTTGTTTCAAGTTTGCGCCCCCCCGACACACTAATTACTATATTACATATATACAATTTTACTATAGTATCACTAGAAAAAGTTTAAAATATTCATCGCAATAAATAAATAATTTTTCTACAATAATATAATTGACTTTATATTATTAGTAGCAATAACATAGCATATTATGTATTTATAATCAACACTTGATGTTGTTAAAGACTTCAATAACTTTGAATACAATGATATTACTTATGAATACAATGTTGTTAATTATGCAAATTATACCAAAAATATTGTTAATTAAAGTAATTAATAATTAAAAATATTTAATAGAAATTTCAAAAGAAATATAATTAAAGGATTATTATTTTCTAGTGTCATTAAAAAAGAATTCTTGTGTGTCCTCTAATTAATTTACCCCTCATTTTTGTCATAGTTGGATAAAAAATTTTCACGATAGAACGAGGAAATTATTAATTTCAGAAGTTAAGCGAATTCAAATATATATGGCGGAACAAATTATACACTTATTTAGTGATTATATAATTTATCCAAAAGCTTTTAATACTGTTTGGAAAAATGATAAACGCTTTTGGAAGTTACTCAAAGACGAGTAAGAATTAATTGGTGTACCAACTCTAAGTTATATAAATTAAATGTGTTACCACACATATAATACTGTGCAATTGTAAATTAACTGACATAGTCATTAAATATATTTGAATTACAAAACACATGGTGCAAAATTTATACAAGTAATTGGTTATAGATAACTGGATACATTAATAATACTAATATAGTCTAGTGTCACTAATGACTTATGCATTTGATTGGACCAATTCACCTGTTTATCTTATGGCTAAATGGGGAGATAATACTCAATGGAAGAAAGGTAAATTTGACAAGTGAGATTAATGGAAAGAAAGGTGAATTTGACAAGTGAGATTAATGGGAAAAAATTTATATAAAAAAGTATTATGATCAGAAAAGGAAAAGACAATAATACTGGTAAGATCTATTTTGGGTTGTATGAAGTTTGGAGCAAAAAAACAAAAAGGAGGTCTCAAAATTTATTTTTTAAACTTAACGGAGATTTAACTAGATATTGATTTTGCTGTACTACAGAAAAAACGTAAGATGAAAATAATTAATTGATTGTTGGCATATCATGAATAAAACTCGTATTATAACTATAATTAAATTGATTTACATTTGTTCTTTTATTTGTTTCAAGTTTCTCTCTCCCCCCCCCCCCCCCCCTCCTAATATAAATATATTACATATATTCAATTTAACTAGTTTCACGGAAAGAAGTTTAAAATATTCATCGCAACAAATGAATAATTTACCGCAATAATATAATTGTCTTTATATTATTATTAGCAATAATATAATAGTGTATTTATAACCAACACTTAATGTTGTTAAATACTTTAGCAACTTTGAATACATATTAATAATGATTTTTTTGGATATATTAATTATGGATACAATGTTGTTAATTAGGAAAATTAAACCAAAAATATTGTAAAATTAACCTAATTAATAATTTAAAATATTTAAAAAAAATTGGAAAAAAATATTATTAAAGGATTATAATTTTCCTGTTTGATTAAAAAATAAAAAAAATAAGTCCTTCGGGATGACTTAGTTGGTTAGGAGGGTGGTTATCCACACGGATGACCCCTGATTGATCTCCCCTTAATGCCTTCTGAGTTGAGCTTGTAGCATAGGGTTTGCCTAATGCGGTTTACATTCCCTATGTGATTTGCAAGCTAATACACAGTGGGGGATTTATCCAGAAATCACAAAGTGCTCACCCGAAGGACAAAGATTGTAACAACTGCGGGTTATCTTGGAATTCAAAAAAAGACAACTCTTGTGTGTACTCTAAGTAATTTACCCCTCATTTTTGTCAATATAGTTGGATAAAAAAATTCCAGAATAGAACGAGAAAACTATGTTGCAATAGTGGCAAATGTACAAATTAATTTTAAAATTTAGTGAATTCAAATATATATGGCAAAGAAAATTCCACAGTAGACACTTAATTCAGTGGTTCAATTTGCATCCCCACACCTTTCAATAACTACAAAATACTCATAGTTGTGCAAAACATTATAATTTATGATGTTTTAAATACCCTAAAAATTGTTTCATTATCATTTAGTGAGTTTAGTCGGGACTATTTGTTTATTGACTGAGTTTATGCATTGGACAAGCTAAGTAATTTAATTGAGACTTAATTTGACCATTAATCGTTACAAAAGTATAATATCAATTAACTAAAATTCTTGCTACTTTAAAATTCAAATATTTAATATTTTTAAGTATCGCATTGACATAATGAAATTGAGACAAGAGTAGACTACTTGCTTTGCTTTGCTTTGGAATATAAAAGGAAATCCACATTCATTTTTTGTGTTATTTAAACATTACTTAATGCAACTAATTTAATTAATAGGTGGAATTTTGATTTGACCCTTTTTGGCCCTTCCTTTAAAACTTTGTGGCAGTTGATAAAAAGGGGAAATGAAAAAAGATGTTTTAACAGTGGAATATGTGAACCAATAAATCAATATATAAGCAATGAAAACGATATAATATAGTACTCTAATATTCTTAACGCGTCATGATAATATTTATTCGAGATTTTATCAATTTGGAATCAATCTCTATCTTCATGATACAATTTTTGACAACTAATTATAGTTACTACGTCGACTTTGGAGTATATTTTTGATTATCAAAATAAAGATACGATGTGAATATATTCTATTTTCCTGAAAATGCGTTTGTTTTAGGTGTCATGACTTATTCCCCTTTAAGCTAGTGCGTGCATACATGGATTTTTTTACCTTTTAGGTTTTGGATTGTGAGATTGATTTCCCCTCAATGCCTTCTGAGTCGTGCCTGAGAGATGTGTGATTTGCAGGACGATTTATCACAATTATTTTTTGATCAATCATGATCATACTTTACTGGACGTATTCTCTCAAATTATTCTAGCTAGCAATAATATGTCGCCGCTCATTATTGACCATGTCAAAACTTTGTTATCTTTAAAGCCTCTTTTAAATCTACGAACTTGCAAATCAACTAAAATAAGAATATAGTTGAACAAGTAAAAATATTAAACGGCTCTATATATAAAAATGTAACAAGAATTCATTCTATAATTATTCATCAAAATCCATGATAGAAAATTAATTATTTATTAAAAAAGTTGAAACACAATAGTAAATGCATAACCAATAATGCAATATAGCAAAGAAAATGGTATAAAATGAAAATATAACAAAGAAAATGGTATAAAATGAAAAAAACTTACTCTCACCGAGTGAAATATAGTTGAAATAAATATGTAATTGAAATTTCAGATATAAATGAGAAGAATTTGAGGATAAATTTTGTTACCCAATTTATTTGCCTTACTCCTCAATGGCTTCTAGATTTCCCCAAATAAAAAGTTATTTAAAGTTCATGCAAAAGATGTGAATGCATATTACTAATATAAAAAGTTATTTAAAGTTCATGCAAAATATGTGAATGCATATTGCTAAGGTCTAATGAATTTCTTGATATTTTGAAATTTAAATATTTATAATTTCAAATACTGCTTTCACATCATAAAATTTAGATGAATAAGTGGTGAAACTTAGAAATCAGAGCAAAAAAGTGAATTTTAAAAGTCTTTATAAGAATAAGTAGAAAAGTAAAATCAACCTATAATTTTGTAATTTTTTAAGGGAAAATGCATAAGTAGTTTTTTAACTTGTGTCCGAAATCTCAGAGACATACTTATACTATAATAAGTTTCTATTACGCTACTCAACTTACTTTATAATTGATTTTCTATCCCTTTTCGGCCTACGTGGCACTTTCTTGTGGGTTCAATGCGTCTTGACATTTTTTTTCAAGCTAGTGCCATGTAGGCCGAAAAGGGGTAGAAAATTATTTACAAAATAAGTTCATGGGGATAATAGGACCTTAGTATAATATAAGTGTGTCTTTAGAATTTTGGGCATAGGTTGAGGGATACTTGTGCATTTTCCCATTTTTTTTATTGAGACTTGTGACTTTATTAGCTTGAGGTAATTTGGGCAGACTAAAATAAAGTGATTCTTCATTATTTTGGGATTTTTTTTAAAATATTAATATTTTAACATTTAAGAAGGCTCATTAACAACACTTTCAATATATAGTAAAAATGTCAAACTTTTAGTTTGTTATGTACCTTATTTATGTTTTTATTATTCATTATTATTTAAAGAATACAACTTTTATATAACATATTGGAGAAATTTAGTGGAGATAATTTTTTTAAAAGGAAGAAATGCTTAAATTCTCATCAGTTACAATTTATCAAAACATATCAATTTCCATCTCTTTCTTCTTCTTTCACCATATTCTAAAAAATACATCTTTCACCATTATTCTAAAGAAATTCAATATATATCCAATTTTCTTAATCTTTTTTGTTAATAAACACTTTTATTTACCAAAATAAATATCCATTTTTCACTAATTATTGTTATGAAAATCAAAGAATTAAAGAAATACTACATCTATAAAATTATCAATATTGAATTTTCACCAATTATTGTTATGAAAATCACGGAATCAAAAAATTCAATATCAATTTTCACTAATTATTGATGGAACTTTATGATAATACGTTATAGTTTTATCTATTAAATTTAAATTTTTTTAACTTAGAAATTTCTACACCTATAGTTTTAGCTGTTATTTCGCATACTTTTCTCATAGTGTATTTATTTTATCTTTCAAAATTTTGTATCCTTGCTTAAATCGAATTCATTCCAATCTGTATACCATTTGTATTTATATTCATTCTAGTTTTCATGTTGTATTTCGTATAATAAAACTTATATCTCTTGATTAGTTTGTATTCTTTCCAACATGTATGTCAAATAAATATGTAGCTATTTAAGAAACATATTTGTATTCATATATTTTTTTCATATTTATTTTTCTATTTAGAATTTTGTTTCCTTTCCTAAGTCATATTCATTCCAATATGTATATCATTTGTATTTGTATTCGTTCTAATTTTTATATTGTATTTGTACAATGATGTATCAAAAATATAAAACTAATATGACAGAAAAGTGAAAATAAAATATAAAATTGAAAAAGAATACGAGAATATTTATCGCAATCATTTTTAAATAAAATACATAGCTAGTTGACTTAGTTAAGCCCATAAGGAATAAAACGTTTTCTTCAAATGCACGCCGACGTATTAGAATATAAGACATGATATCTTATTCCATATTCTATGCTAATATAAATGTCTCTTACTATTACTACGTGTGACTATTGATTCCATTTCTCTCTATATATATGTGTGTGATTTTTGTAGCCAAAATTATTATAAGACACTGAAATCTCCAAATTCTTTACAATTCAACTTATATAGAAAATTAAATGGCTTCAAAATCTTTTCACTATCAAGGCAATCAATCATTCTCTATAACAAAAAAGGTACAGAACACTTCATATACTTCCTATATTGCAATTCTTCTTTCTCTCGTTACATATTCTTAATCCATCGAATTTTGTTATGTTGATTTATTTAATTCTGTTATTTTTGTTGCTTGCAGGGTTATATAATTCATCCTAAATCACTTAATATCGTTTGGGGAAATGATAAGCGTTATTGGAAGCTACCCAAAGATGAGTAAGAATACAATTTTTTTTTAATTTTATTTTTTGCCAACTATATTTTCATTTCATAAAGAAGTTGAACATAAATTTTTATAAAAGGACAACATTCTGCATAATGAAAAGACAATATAGGAGTACATATATAAATTCATCTTGAGATCAATTTAATTATACTGATCTCCTGTTGTATTTAACATGTTGACGTTTCAATCAAATATATTTGAATTATATAGAAACGATGATGAAGAACTTATACAAGTAAATTGGTTGGAGGTGACTGGTTGCATCGATAATATCAATATAATGAAGAAAACATCATACAATATTGAATTTATAATGGCATTGATGGCTGATGCGTTCGGTTGGAGTGATTCACCTATTTATCTTATGGCTAAATGGTTAGAGGTAACTGGTTGCATCGATGATATTAATATAGCGAAAAAAACATCATACAATATTGAATTTACAATGTCATTGATGACTGATGCGTTCGGTTGGAGTGATAAACCAATTTATCTTATGGCTAAATGGGGAGATAATACTCAATGGAGAAAGGTGAATTTGGCAACTAAGACTAATGACAAAAAGATGATATCAGAAACTATTACTATAAAAAAAGGAAAAGGGAGCAATACTGATAAAATTTATTTTGGATTGTATGAAGTTTGGAACAAAAAGTGGAAAGGAGGTCTCAAAATTCATCCCATAAACCTAACTCAAGTGGAAAAACAATACTCGTAAGATTGAAACATGTGTCCTTGTAATTCCATAAATCAGAGTTCAAAAAAGGAATAGCTTAATTAATTATTTTTTATTTTGTTCATGTATTTTGGAGTGTTTCTTAAATTGATTTGTATTTTGTAATTTTGTATTTAATTTATATTTCTTACGTCATGAATATAATTATAATTTTCTTGCCACTTAACTCCTCCAGAATTTTGCGTACACTCCTCCCTTTTATATCAGCGAAAGCAAATAAATTTATAACTTTGTGATAGCTGACAATATTATATATACGAAAATCGTTACAAGCTAATACAGTGAATGATTCAATACATTAACATGAAGTTAGAAAAAGTTGTAATTAAAAGAAAAAATAGTTTGGTTCACAAAATAGTAACATTTTTACATGATATGGGGCGGTTAGAGGAGTAACTTGAAACAATTATATTTGATGTTGTTGTGATGACTGATTTATATAGAATTGTTCTGATTTGCCACAACTTGTTCCTTATTAGTGAAAAATGACTCCCCAAATTAGTTTGTTAGAGTGAGTGTGACGAAATTGCATTATTCTCAATTATCATATAAGATTTAAGAGGAGCTTAGTTATAACTTTTCTTAACTATCGATTTTTTTACATAAGCTAGGAAAAAATAATTTGTGTTTTGCATGGAATTGAACTATTTTACATAGCTTATATTTGATGATTCAGTAATATTTATATTTTTGATACATACATTACATTATCAAGAACATTTTATCTCAAGGGTAAAACGTGTAAGAATTATTATTAGACGGATTGACCCGGGAGACCCTTGTACTTGACTCTATTTGTAAGTTGAACCCTTTTACTTATCAATTTGTCAACTGAATCCCTAAACTCATCAAAACACAATATATTAAACCCCTTTTATTATTGACCGAACTTATGTGTAATTGATAATGATAAGTTGGAAATTTACCTGACAACACAAGTTTGACAACAAGAGAAAAAGGTATTTGACATAAAATATTTAAATATAATAATAATTATCAAATTATTTTGAAAAAAATTAAAAACCCATCTTCCTCGACCATCCCTCTCACACCCCACCCCCACCCCTCTCTCCTCCGCCCCCAGCCCCCTTTCTCTCTTCTTTTTCTTGGAATTTCATCACTCACATGACCACTCTCACTCTTCATTCTCTCCTTCATCCATTTTCTTCTCAACCCACACTTTTTTTTTTTCATTACAAATCAACCATTCACCCTAATCACTTAGTTTAAAAGTCTTTTAGATTTTAACTTTTTAGTCTAAAAATATTAAGATTATTATTTATTTTTTAGGTTTCAAAAAAGAGATCTAAGGATTAACACAAAGGATAATGGTGGATATGGAATAATTAAAACTCCATGATAAGCTAGAGAAAGCTTGAAAAATAACAAGCGTATGTTGTGAATTTGTGAAATTGATTCAAAATTGTGATTGAGATTTGTTGGATTTGTGGTAGTGAACTTGTATTTGAATTTTCAAGTCGAATGGAGAAAAATCTCATCTATTTGACATGAATTTAGTGTTCAATTTGGAATAAATATGAAGAACATGCTTATTTGGATTAAAAAATTTTAAAAAAATAATGCTCATCTAAAATTTCCAGAAATTAGAAAAGTGGTTTGATTTATTTTTTTTTAAATTTTTAACTTGTAATTTCTTACATTTCATTAAAAATGACATGGAATTCCACATGTAAGCAAAGTACTTCACACACCCTAGTCAGATGAAAAATAGGCTTAAAATATTACGTTCTGACCAGTTTAGGGGTTCAATTTACAAATTGATAAGTAAGAGGGTCCAACTTACAAACGAAGTCAAGTACAGGGGTCTCTCAGGCCATTCCGCCTTATTATTAATTATTATTAATTATTTTTTTTATGACCCAAGTTTATTTATAACCCACGTAATACCATAAATAGTATTTAATAAGGAATATATCTCGTATGTACATTGTTTACTTGATGTACGTACCAGATTAAATCATAACCTCTATAAATTGGTCCTCACTCTACCCATTAGGGTTATCACATATTCTCTAGAATAATTCCATCACCGACGGTATTGGTAACATAAAAGTTAGAGTAAGGAGGTAGAACCAATTTACGACTGACGCTTTCGCTTTTCTCTGTGATGATGTCTTCCTCATTAGTTATGTGCTCTTGACAATCTTTATGTAAGATTATCGTGTTCAAGATCTTGATATTATGCATAAAAAGTATTTAATCTTACATGTGGAATCAGAGTGTGGATTGTTTGAACGATAATCTTCATAAATTATATAATCACATCATCTCAAACCCAATGATGATTAACTTAGAGACCAGTCTAGTATTGATGTGATATTTGAATTAAAGCATTTAATTTGTTAGATTTGATTTTGTTGAGACCTTGCTTTTCACAAACCTTTCGTTCTTATAACAAGAAGCAAAATTCCTTGTTGTATTATGTTTATTTAAGAACGATGTATACATAATTACATTGATGAAACTTATTATCTCCTATGTGATTCATATGCGCAAAAGGAATAAAGAAATTTAAGTGACATACAACAATTGTTTTTATCTCTTACGTGTCTCATTTAAAAAAAAAAATTGGCTTTGATATATTTAATTCAATTATATTAGAGAAATTAATCTTTACACATATAATATTGGGAAAATGCACAAGTACCCCCTCAACCTATGCCCGAAATCCCAGAGACACACTTATACTATACTAATGTCCTATTACCCCCTAAAACGTTACCATGAAATACGTTTATACTAGTTTTGTAAAATTTTAGAAAAATGAATTACTTTGATAAATTGTTTTATATAATGACTTAGTTTGGTTAAAAATTCGAAAATTCCACAGTAAACACTTAATTCAGTGGTTCAATTTGCATCCCCACACCTTTCAATAACTACAAAATACTCATAGTTGTGCAAAACATTATAATCTTAGATGTTTTAAATACCCTAAAATTTATTTCATTATCATTTAGTGAGTTTAGTCAGGACTATTTGTTTATTGACTGAGTTTATTCATTGGACACGCTAAGTAATATTAGACATTGTACAATTCATTAATTAGGAATCAAAACCCCCAACACTCTACTATAATCCAATTGAGACTTAATTTGACCATTAATCATTACAAAAGTATAATATCAATTAACTAAAATTCTTGCTACTTTAAAATTCAAATATTTAATATTTTTAAATATCGCATTGACATAATGAAATTGAGACAAGCTAGACTACTTGCTTTGCTTTGGAATATAAAAGGAAATCCACATTCATTTTTTGTGTTATTTAAACATTACTTAATGCAACTAATTTAATTAATAGGTGGAATTTTGATTTGACCCTTTCTGGCCCTTACTTTTAAAACTTTGTGGCAGTTGATAAAAAGGGGAAATGAAAAAGATGTTTTAAAAGTGGAATATGTGAACCAAGTAATCAATATATAAGCAATGAAAACGATATAATATAGTACTCTAATATTCTTAACGCGTCATGATAATTTTTATTCGAGATTTTATCAATTTGGAGTCTATCTCTATCTTTATGATTCAATTTTTGACAATTAATTATAGTCAGTACGTCGACTTTGGAGTATATTTTTGATTATCAAAATAGAGATACGATGTGAATATATTCCATTTTCCTGAAAATGCGTTCGTCTTAGATGTCATGACTTATTCCATTTCCCCCTTTAATCTAGTGCATGCATACATGATTTTTTTTACCTTTTAGGTTTTGGACTATGAGATTGATTCCCGCTCAATGCCTTCTGAGTTGAACTTATCGTACAGAGCTTGTCTAGTGTGGTTTGAATCCCCCGAGTGATGTATGATTTGCAGGATATTAAACACGATTTATCACAATTATTTTTCGATCAATCATGATCATAATTTACTGGACGTATTCTCTCAAATTATTCTAGCTAGCAATAATATGTCGCCGCTCATTATTGACCATATCAAAACTTTGTTATCTTTAAAGCCTCTTTTAAATCTATGAACTTGCAAATCAACTGAAATAAGAACATAGTTGAACAAGTAAAAATATTAAACGGCTCTATATATAAAAAATGTAACAAGAATTCATTCTATAATTATTCATCAAAATCCATGATTAAAAATTAATTATTTATTAAAAAAGTTGAAACACAATAGTAAAATGCATAACCAATAATGAAATATAGCAAAGAAAATGGTCTAAAACCCTATAATCTATACTAGAATCAAGTGATAATTCATTTTTTTTTTCAAAAAAAGGCAATGAAGAGATCATCTTAAATGTGAAATATGTGAACTAATAATATTCACCGCGTGAGAATAATATACACTGTCAAATTTATTGTAGGTATGTTATATTATTCAATTTTGACAACTCATTATAGTGAGGAGTATATTCTGAACTTTTTATTGGTGGGTTCGGTCATTTTTCATGATTGAATAAATTAATCTGATTTATGTTGATAGAGTCACAATTTTAATTTTATGAATTTCAATATGGCGATTTTTTATTATATTGAGTTCTAAAATTTAATATATATTTAGTGATTACCTTAAAAACAAATATACCAACTAAATAAAAATTATTGAATTTTATCAAACTCATATCTTAATTATTAATTTCACGCGCGACACTCTTGATTTATACGCACTTAGGAAAATGCATGCCGACGTATAAGAATATAAGACATGATATTTTATTCCATATTCCAATACTACGTGTGACTATTGATTCCATTTCTATCTCTCTATATATATGTGATTTTTGTAACCAAAATTATTATAAGACACTGAAATCTCCAAATTCTTTACAATTCAACTTATATAGCAAATTAAATGGCTTCAAAATCTTTTCACTATCAAGGCAATCCATCATTCACTATAACAAAAAAGGTACAGAACACTTCACATACTTCCTATATTGCAATTCTTCTTTCTCTCGTTACATATTCTTAATCCATCGAGTTTTTGTTATGTTGATTTATTTAATTCTGTTATTTTTGTTGCTTGTAGGGTTATATAATTCATCCTAAATCACTTAATATCGTTTGGGGAAATGATAAGCGTTATTGGAAGCTACCCAAAGATGAGTAAGAATACAATTTTTTTTAATTTTATTTTTTGCCAACTATATTTTCATTTCATAAAGAAGTTGAACATAAATTTTTATAAAAGGACAACATTCTGCATAATGAAAAGACAATATAGGAGTACATATATAAATTCATCTTGAGATCAATTTAATTATACTGATCTCCTGTTGTATTTAACATGTTGACGTTTCAATCAAATATATTTGAATTATACAGAAACGATGATGCAGAACTTATACAAGTAAATTGGTTGGAGGTAACTGGTTGCATCGATAATATCAATATAATGAAGAAAACATCATACAATATTGAATTTATAATGGCATTGATGGCTGATGCGTTCGGTTGGAGTGATTCACCAATTTATCTTATGGTTAAATGGGGAGATAATACTCAATGGAGAAAGGTGAATTTGGCAACTAAGGCTAATGACAAAAAGATGATATCAGAAACTATTACTATAAAAAAAGGAAAAGGGAGCAATACTGATAAGATTTGTTTTGGATTGTATGAAGTTTGGAACAAAAAGTGGAAAGGAGGTCTCAAAATTCATTCTGTAAACTTAATAGAGACCTAAAAACTAATTTAGCCAAGTGAAGAAGTAATATTAGAAATACATTTATAATTGTCATTCGTAACTCAATTGTCAAGAGATATTTTTGTTAAATAAATTCGTGTTTGTGACTTTGTATTTGTATTTCTCAACTCATAAATGAAACTACGAAGAAAATTATTGGTTTCCTAAACAGTAACAGTCTCATAAATATAGGACTATAGGAGGAGTATCCTGAGGATTATATCTAATTTAGTTAGGGCAACAAGTTCGAAATATATCTGAATTATGATCGAAATTACTGTAACAAATTTAGGGCAGGACTATTATCGATTGCACTATTTGATAGTGTATTTTAAAGATATATAACTGTCGAGATCGACACATTATTATTTATAATGATGTTGTTCACGTAGACACTTATATATTTTTAAAATATACTATTAAATAGTGCATGGGACAATAAACTTAGCCCAAAATTTAAGATTGTTACATCGATTTCGATCAAAATTTATATATATATATATATATATATATATATATATATTTTCAAATTTTTTCCTATTTAATTACGATGATAAGTTATTCTGTTAACCACATTTTGTTCACTGCTATTCAAAAATGACTCCCCAAATTAGCCTTGTTACAGTGAGTGTGACACAATTGCAATTTCTATGTGTTGAGAATCAGCATTAACTTACCACAATTAGTTATTTCTCGAACAATTTTTCGAGTTGTAAAGATTAAGATTATGTTTACTAAATTACTTAACTAATAAATAATAAAGCAGTTAAAATTATATCAATCTATTAAAGATTGTGTTACATGTCACCCTCTTTAATCCATATTAAGTGAAGTGTTGAGGTATAACACAATATCTAATAGATTGATATAATTTTAACTTAGTACGAGGTGTATTCTTTCGAACTACTTCAGTTAGCAATTTCTCATTCACTTATTATGATAATATCAAAAATTTATTTTCTCTAAGCTCACTTTTATAAATGATCTTTCATATTCTTAAGAATGACATTTTTTGATAACAATCTAAATATGCAATTTATTCTCTCTAGCAATTCATAATATCAATGACCATTCTATTCGATCACCAAAAATAAGCACAAGCATAGTCAACAAGTAGAAAAATCTTGTGGCTTCAATTACATAAATAAGACAAATTAATAAAATAAAAAAATTATTTACCGTCAATATTCTCAAGAATATTAATCGAGCCATCATGTATCTTCAAACTACTGCTCTTTTGGGAAAAAAAAGTATTACTATCTAAAAGAGGGAAAAACCATATAAATGATCCACATTTCGCAATTAATTATGACATTTTTCTTCTT
Organism: Solanum lycopersicum; assembly: GCF_036512215.1. Lineage (NCBI taxonomy): Eukaryota > Viridiplantae > Streptophyta > Magnoliopsida > Solanales > Solanaceae > Solanum > Solanum lycopersicum. The sequence continues at coordinate 55,183,322 of NC_090801.1, read as the reverse complement.
GTTTTTATATAATTAATTATTACTTCTATTTAGTAGAGCTGTCAATATGGTCTAACCCACCCATTAGGGCTAATTCATATAGGTTTTGACATTTTACGGATCAGACCGGGCTAGCCCATTTTTTGTGTGGGCCAGAAAATGGTCGGCCCAGCCCACAAGTACGTGGGCTACAGTCTTGCTCGGCCAGTCCACTTTTTTTAAAAATATATATTTTTTTTACAATTATTAAATTAAATTATAAATTATAATTTAAAAATATTATCATAAATATCGACAAAACAATATTACGTTATGATATAATATTTAGCACGATTTCAAAAAAAAAATATTAGTTATTTGATCGATAACAATAATAAATTTTTATAATAAAATAAAATAAAATATTTTTCTACACTATATATTTACTACTCTATATAAACTATTTCAAATTGCATTATATTAGATTCTCAAAGTATTTTGAGTGCAAAAAATAGTCATATTAAAGATGTAACTTGATGTTGAGTTCTTAAAAGATAAATCATATTACCTTGTTACGGTAAAAAAGTTCAAAATATAATTTTATATGAAAAATACTATTTTACTAACAAGATTTTGATAATATTTTATCGATATAACGTTAAATTTCATATGTGCATTCATATATTGAAAACAAACTGTTCCAGTAATTTAGTGTTCAGATTCAGAGACTATTTTAATATTCAAATGTTTATTCACATTTACACATCTAGATCTTAATGCACATCTTAATATTTAAATGCGTATTCAAATTCAGACGTCTTGATTTTAATGGAAACAAATCAGACCTTAATGTCATTACTTGTTAATCAAATTCACAAATAAAATTATCTTTATAATATTTAGGGAAAATACACAAGTACCTCCAAGACTATGACCGAAATTCAAGACACACCTTACTAAGGTCGTATTACCCCACTGAACTTATTAATTTATTTTTTTTGAAACTTTGTGTACCTCTTTGGCCTACGTGACATCCAAATATCTCTGATGCGCCTCAATTGCGTGGAGTCACATAGAGTGCCACATAAGACAAAAGGTGTATAAAATTACAAAAAAAAAGTTCAGGGGGTAATAGGACCTTAGTTTATAGTTAAGGTGTGTCTCTATGATTTTGGCCATAGTCTAAGGGGTACTTGTGCATTTTCCTTGATATTTATTAATTTTTTTAAACTAAAAATATAAATATCTAAATAGAAATATTATACTAATTGTTTTGATTTTGAACTCTCTTTATTTTTAAATTTTAATATCATATTATATTTTTAATTACTTTTTATTGGCCCACGGGCTGACCCTATCGATATTTTTCAAGCCCCAAAATAAGCAGACTTATTCAGGTCGGACTAAAAAACCTTTTTCTTAAATGAGCTCCAAAAATCTTAGCCCAACCCTATTAAATTTCGGGTTAAGCCAGGCCGGCCCAACGGGCGTAGCCCATATTGACGGCTCTAGTATTTAGCCATATATTTCACAAAAAATATATAAACCTTGAATGTACTTTTCCTAGATATGATTAGTACAACTAATTTTTAAAAAATAGCAAAATTATTTAATTTGATTAATATTTGGATTTGAAATATACATATTTAAAAACTATGTAAAAGATGCAATAAGTCACAAAATATTTTATAAATATAATATTATTATTAATAACTGATATAAAAGAAAGAAAGAAACAAATATCATAGCATTAACAAGTCTTCTTATATTGCTTGCTTATTCCCTTGACCGCTTCAATGAGAATATGAATCTTTTAAAGTTTTAAGTTTGAAAACTATGCAAAAAGTGCAATAAGTCACAATATATTTTAAAAATAGAAAATTAATATTATTATTAATAACTGATATAAAAGAAAGAAACAAACAAACATCATATCATTCCCTTGACCGCTTCAATGAGAATATGAATCTTTTAAAGTTTTAAGTTTGAAAACTGTTGCTTGGTTCATTCATCTTTATTCCATTTATATTTTATATTTATTTTATTTATTTTTATTTGTCCATTTTTCTATTTTATAAACTATTTGAATCTGTGACCAGTATATGTATTTCGTCACAATTTTTATATTAGTCAATGTATATTATTGAATGTTGAAAAATAAGTAATTAGTATTCACTTTCACTTATTATTCTTTCTATCGGCTTAAGCATAAACTAATTTGCGCTCCTCACCATCAAATACTGAGTGCTTAATTATTATTTTTAATTAATATAATTAATATTAAAAAATCTAATAAGAAAAATATTAGTAACTCGTTGATTATTTAAACTTTTATCTTATTTGTGTTGGAGCGAAGCTACCTTGTATGAAGGGTTCATCCGAATTTCTTTCAGTAAAAAATTATATTACTTATATTGATTAAAATAAGTTTATAGGTATATATAGTAGATATTGAACCCTTTCGGCTATCTATTTCTATAAATTTTGAGCTCCTTATTAAAAATTTTACTTCACCTCTACTCCCACCCCTAATTTACATGTTTCATTTATTTATATATATTTAAGAAAATAGAAAAACAAATAGAGTCAATTGAACTACAACTTTTTGCAATCTTTTTCTAGAACTCAGCACCAGGTATTTGACATCTAATTAATTAAAAAGGCAATGAAAACAAGGTCTAAAAGTGGAAGATGTCAACTAAAGCAATCAAAAAGATACTTACACCAATCGTTAATTTTTACTTGTCTACTATTAATAAAGGGAAAAAGATAAAATATGCCATTAAATTTTCGGAAAAATCTTATTTATGCCGTCAGTAAAATTTAGCTTATTTATATCATCATTGTTAAAGAAAAGACTCTCATGCCATTATTTTTTAATAATGGTTTTATAAAATCATTTTTGACACGTGATCAATTATAATTTAGTCACGTCATTAATTTTTTAATTAAAAAATCATAATTCTGAAAAAAATTTGAATTATTTTTTTCAATTTATTTTATTTAATAAATTGATGACGTAGTCAAATTATAATTGGTCACGTGTCAAAAATAATTTTGCAAAACCACCATTAACAATAATGATATAAATAATTATTTTCTTTAACGATAATAACATAAATGAACCAAACTTTTAATTATGAGAGTTCAATGACATATTTAGCATTAATACATTTTCATTTTTTTTGTTACTTCTTAAGTATGCAAGAAAAGACAAAAGAACAAATCTCTATTTTATCACCAATATTACTGACTTATTTTCTAAATAAATTTCATTTAAGAATATACACTAATTAATAGGAATACTATAATAAAATACTTATATCAATTATTATTATTTCTTAACGACATATAAAATTAACGAATCAATAAAAATGAACAGAAAGAATAATATCTATGCTAAACATGTGAGAATATAACACAAAACCAGTTTGTAGTGGGTAAATGTTATTCCATCTCTTAGCAATTTGACAAAGGACGGTTCTAGTTTTATGCGTTCAATTTTGACAATAATTTATAGTATATATATATACTTTTAACTTCTTTTTAACGTCCAATCATCTCCGATTTTGTTAAGCTAATTACTTCGATTAATTCAGATTTACATCCAGTAAACCCTATAAGGTATTAACAATAACATTTTTTTAAAAGAAAAAAATAAAAATCACGATGTATCTTATTTGAACGTCACTATTCAACTTGTACTAAAATTATTTAATTTGCACCTAATTATTTGACAAACATCAAATATGCGATATTTAAATTAAGTTTCATACGACTAAAATCCGACATTTCTACTTTAGTCGGTGGTATGCTTAGCTAAATGCCTCTTTCATACAACGTAGTTGATTCCCATGCATGCATGAAAATAATTCCTATCTCTATATATATTTGATTTATTATAACATATCATAATAAATTCTGCAAAACACAAAAGGTGCAAGAAATTTCTTTCAATGTATATTAAGTTATGTTCGAGTTTCTATTTTTTTTTTTTAAAAATATGAATTATGTTATTTTTGTTGTTTGTAGGGTTATATAGTTTATCCGAAAGCACTTGATATTATTTGGAGAAATGATAAACGCTTCTGGAAGTTACCCAAATATGAGTAAGAACTAAAGGGTGCTAATTAATTAAGTTTATATAAATCAATTTAATTGGATTAACATACGGTATATTTTTTAATGTCAACTAATATGTTGTTGGTAAATGTATTTGAATTACAGAAAAGATGGTGCAAAACTTATACAAGTAAATTGGTTGGAGGTAACTGGTTGTATCGACAATATTAATATAGCGAAGAAAACATCATACAACATTGAATTTACAATGTCATTGATGACTGATACATTCGGTTGGAACGACTCACCAATATATCTTATGGCTAAATGGGGAGATAATACTCAATGGAGAAAGGTGAATTTGACAAATTAGACTAATGACAAAAATATGATATCAAAAACTATTATGATAACAAAAGGGAAGGGGAACAATGTGGATAAGATTTATTTTGGATTGTATGAAGTTTGGAACAAAAAGTGGAAAGGAGGTCTCAAAATTCACTCCATAAACTTAATAGAAATCTAGAAATTGAATAAATCGAGTGTTGTCATTTCGTATATCAGAATTTAAAATAGAATAAATTGAAGTTAAAAGTTTTATTATTATTCACGTATTTCAGAGTATGTTTTTCTTAAATAAAATTTGTAAATGGTATTTGATTTGTATTGCTCACATCATGAATGAAACTATGAATATTCCCAATCATATTGAGCTTATTAACTTAAAGATAATTAAAAGTTGGATATTACGTTTGTTCTTCTATAAGAAGTGAAAATACACGGGTTACCCTTCAACTTTAATAATCTCACATATTTTCATTTTATCAGTATTCTCTTAATTGTGCGCTGTATTTTGTTTATAAAACTGATGTCATCCTAGGACATGTTAAACAAATTTCATGTGTTGAAGTGCTTTACATGCACCACAAATACGTCACGGGATAGATATTAAAGGGTAAGTAAAAACATTATTGATCATACGGGATAAGATGAGAAAAAATATTTTTCCTTATCATTCCTTTTTGCTCTCCCTTTCTCTCATTTTATATACAAGGGTTTGATGTAAGAGCTAAATATTTCATTTTGATTATAATTTTTTAAGATGAAATTTACTCGTCACAAAACTATATGAAAGTATTACAAGAATACATAAATATTCCCTCCGTCTAATTTTATATGTCACCTTTTTAACTTTGCACTTGCATTAAGAAATAATATAATTTTATTCTTCTATTTTTATTTAATTTTTCTGAAACTCAAGTTTCAATTAATGAATAAGAATTAATTTATTTTGATTAATTAATTTAACTAATGAACATGAATCATTTACTTAACTTTATTAAATTGGTCAAATGTATATTTTCAAGGCTAATAACTCTCAAGCATAAAAAAAAAGAATATGATAATTTATGCATTGATTTAATGAAATAACAAGTATTATTATTCAACTATTTACATGACATATAAAATGGGACAGAGGGAGTAATGATTAAAAAATGTTTTTAAAAACTTAGAGAAAATTATATTTAAAGAATACTTTCACGTAATACCATTTGTATACTATATTGATGTCTTATTACTCTATTCAGCTTATTTTTCTAATTGATTTTCTATCCTTTTTCGGTCTATGCGGCACTAACGTATGAGCCTAATGCGTTATGAATTTTTTTCCAAACTAGTGCCACGTAGGCTGAAAAAAAGTAAAAAATTATTTACGAAATAAGTTCATGGGGTAATAGGGTCTCTAGAATTTTGAGCACAGATTGGGGTACTTATGCATTTCCCATTTTTTTTATTGGAACTTGTGGCTTTATTAGTTTGAGGTAATTTTGGCCGAGTAGAATCAAGTGATTCTTCATTTTCTTGGGGAAATTTTTTTAAATATCAATATTTTAACATATAAGAAGGCTCATTAGCAACACTTTCAATATTGAGTAAAAATGTCAAAATTTTAGTTTGTTACGCATATTATTTATGTTTTTATTATTTGTTTTTATTTAAAGAATACAACTTTTATATAACATATTGAGGAAATTTAGGGGAGATAATTTTTTAAAAAAGAAACAAATACTTAAAAGTCTCATCAGTTACAATTTATCAAAATACACCAATTTCCATCTCTTCTTCTTCTCTCACCATGTTCTAAAAAACACGTCTTTCACCATTGTTCTAAAAAATTCAATATATATCCATAAAAAATTTAATCTTTTTTGTTTATAAACACTTTTATTTACCGAAATAAATTTCTAATTTTCACTAATTATTGTTATGAAAATCAAAGAACTAAAGAAGTACTACAACTATAAAATTATCAATATCCAATTTTCACTAATATTTATTGTTATGAAAATCACGGAATCAAAAAATTCAATATTCAGTTTTCAATAATTATTGTAATGAAACTTTATGATAATAGGTTATAGTTTTATCTATTAAATTTAAAAATTTTTAACTTAGAAATTTGATTTGACATACTTTTTTTCACAGTGTATTTATTCTATCTTTCAAATTTTGTATCCTTGCTTAAATCATATTCATTCCAATCTGTATACCATTTGCATTTATATTCATTCTAATTTTCATGTTGTATTTTGTATAATGAAACTTATATCTCTTGATTAGTTTGTATTCTTTTCAACATGTATGTCTGTCACGACCCAAAATGGACGTGATGGCACTCGTCTTATCCCACCAAGACAAGTAAGCCTAAAACTTAACTATTACAATAAAAATGCGGAAAATTTACTATCAACTTACATTATACCCCCAAAACCTGGTTGTCACGTGTACAAGCGTCTAAAGTATTACAATCGGATCAAAAGAAAATATAAGTCTCATATGATATTGTTTCTAGAGTAGAACAAAATCATAAACAAGAGTAAGGAGGGATGCTGAGATGACCAACAACTACCTCACAAAATCTGCAGGAAGCCTCGGAAAAGAAGAGAATATATCATAAAGTCCGGGCTAGTAACCTACAAAAATTTGTAGAAGCAAGGGGTGAGTACCAAACTACACGGTACTCAGCAAGTAAACCTCTAAACACAAGCTAAGGGGATGAAATACGGGTACTCCTACCACCCCCAACCGAACCTCCACAACTACAACCTACATAAACATCAGCCCAACCTAACAACTCACAGTTTACATAGAACGTAACTCAACAAAAACATTTAGACAAATTACATATCCTCCACAACAACACTTTAACAAATTACATATCCTCCACAACAACACCTTACAAATTATATATCCTCAACATCAACACTTAAACAAATTAGATATCCTCAATAGCAACACTTCCAAAAACTTACATATCCTCAATAACACACTTCAACAAATCACATATCCTCAACAACAACACTTTAACAAATTATATATCCTCAATAACAAGCTCAGTATTCAACAATCACAAGTTCCACAAAAAGGCAATCACTAGATCAGCAAAACACAATATCAAGTTCACTAATGATAAGTATGTGCAACGTAATGGAATGCAATGTCAAGTATAATGATGCATGTCTGACCTAGTGATACACACCCGCTGTCTCTCAGTCCGGGACCCATGGGGGACATATCTGTCCATGCATCTGTCGCGGCGCACGACACGACCCTCGATAATAGTAACCATCGCGGCGCGCGATACGTCCCTCGAAATATAGTATCCATCGCGGCGCGCGATACGTCCCTCGAAATGGTACATCCTCTTAAGTACCCATTATTTCTCAATGCACATAACACTTGCCACAACCAATGCCTCAGAATAATGCAGATGACAAGTTCACACATATAATGAGGAGATGACCATTTTCATAACATCGCACAGTTCACAACCACAAAAACATGAAGTTACATAAACAATGATTCAACAAGCCTTCAACCATTTCTCAACACAACACACATAAACAATTAATCTCAATGCCTTTTGTTATCCCCATTCTTTTCATCATTAGAATTAATCAATGTGGACAAGTCAACCCATCACCGATCCCGTTACTCCCAACATATACCACAAGGACATACACGCATTTAATACACTTAACAAGAGTTTAGAAATCCACTTGCCTCAAATAGTCGAACAATGACTCCAAAACTTGAGCCTTCCTCTTTTGGTTGACTTCCAAACCAATAAAATCTATTCAAATAAATAACCACGATATGATTTCGAAACTAACAACATTCATATTGCTATATCTCTAGCTTACACCCAAAACTCATCCAAATTTATAATAAAATTTCTAAATTTTTATTCCAACCAATTGATCAAATCTCATATTTTCTGAATTTCAAGTTTAGGGTTAAATCTTAATTCTCCGAATAACATAATTATAATGATTTTTATATATCATAATGCACCCACTATTTAACACATATCTCAATATATCAAAACTTGAATCCTAATATGATAATCAAATGAAAATAATTAAAGCCGAAACTAACTGCCCAACACATCAATGGCGGACTACAAAACTATTTGCTGAAACCACTTATTTTCAATGTTCAAATTCATATTTATCGTTCCACTATTAATAATCCTAATCTTGGAGTAATCATTGTCCAATGATTAGGACTAATCATTGTCCAATGATTGAACCATAATACTTATACACATTTATAATCTCAAGTTCACAAGTTCACATATTAGTATAAATTATACACATTTTAACCTAAAAATCTATTCCTAGTTACACAAAAATTTAATAGAAAGGATAAGAATAATTACCTTGATATCTCGAGATAAAAATATCGATGTTTCTCCTCCTTTTTCTTTTTCTTTTCTCCCTTTCTTTTCTTTTCTTACCTGCGTATTTCTTTCTGTTTTTTTTTTCTTCGTATGAGCACTCGCAGCTTTTAAAAGGGTTAGGGCACTTTGCCCCTTTTCTTTATATTTTATTTTATTTATTTATTGAATTAATTTCCTTTTTCTTTTCTTTTTTTTCTCTTTTCTTTTCTTTTTTTTCCATTATTATTAGCAACAAAATAATCTTTTATTAAATCTAAAAATCATGTCACTCATTCTTATAAGTGATATAAATTAATCATAAAATCTACTAAAAAGGTTAATATAAAAATAATGGTTGAAATTTCTAAAACGACTAAGAGGGTCGTTACATTTATATCATTTGCATTTATATTCATTCCAATCTGTATACCATTTGCATTTATATTCATTCTAATTTTCATGTTGTATTTTGTATAATGAAACTTATATCTCTTGATTAGTTTGTATTCTTTTCAACATGTATGTCAAATAAATTCAATATTCAGTTTTCAATAATTATTGTAATGAAACTTTATGATAATAGGTTATAGTTTTATCTATTAAATTTAAAATTTTTTAACTTAGAAATTTGATTTGACATACTTTTTTTCACAGTGTATTTATTCTATCTTTCAAATTTTGTATCCTTGCTTAAATCATATTCATTCCAATCTGTATACCATTTGCATTTATATTCATTCTAATTTTCATGTTGTATTTTGTATAATGAAACTTATATCTCTTGATTAGTTTGTATTCTTTTCAACATGTATGTCAAATAAATATGTAGCTATTTAAGAAACACATTCGTATTCGTATATCTTTTCTATATTTATTTTTCTATTCAGAATTTTATTTCCTTTCTTAAGTCATATTCATTCCAATATGTATATATCATTTGTACAAAATATGATGAAAAAGTGAAAATAAAATATAAAATTGAAAAAAATACGAGAATATTTGTTGCAATCATTCTTATATAAATACCTAGTTAGTTGACTTAGTAAGCCCATAAGGAATAAAACGTTTTCTTCAATTGCATGCCGACGTATTAGAATATAAGACATGATATCTTATTCCATATTCTATGCTAATATAAATGTCTCTTACTATTACTACGTGTGACTATTGATTCCATTTCTCTCTCTATATATTTTATATATATGTGTGATTTTTGTAGCCAAAATTATTATAAGACACTGAAATCTCCAAATTCTTTACAATTCAACTTATATAGAAAATTAAATGGCTTCAAAATCTTTTCACTATCAAGGCAATCAATCATTCTCTATAACAAAAAAGGTACAGAACACTTCATATACTTCCTATATTGCAATTCTTCTTTCTCTCGTTACATATTCTTAATCCATCGAATTTTGTTATGTTGATTTATTTAATTCTGTTATTTTTGTTGCTTGCAGGGTTATATAATTCATCCTAAATCACTTAATATCGTTTGGGGAAATGATAAGCGTTATTGGAAGCTACCCAAAAATGAGTAAGAATACAATTTTCTTTAATTTTATTTTTGCCAACTATATTTTGATTTCATAAAGAAGTTGAACATTAATTTTTATAAAAGGACAACATTTTGCATAATGAAAAGACAATATAGGAGTACATATATAAATTCATCTTGAGATCAATTTAATTATACTGATCTCCTGTTGTATTTAATATGTTGACGTTTTTATCAAATATATTTGAATTATACAGAAAGGATGATGCAGAACTTATACAAGTAAATTGGTTGGAGGTAACTGGTTGCATCGATGATATTAATATAGCGAAAAAAACATCATATAATATTGAATTTACAATGTCATTGATGATTGATGCGTTCGGTTGGAGTGATTCACCAATTTATCTTATGGCTAAATGGGGAGATAATACTCAATGGAGAAAGGTGAATTTGGCAACTAAGACTAATGACAAAAAGATGATATCAGAAACTATTACTATAAAAAAAGGAAAAGGGAGCAATACTGATAAAATTTATTTTGGATTGTATGAAGTTTGGAACAAAAAGTGGAAAGGAGGTCTCAAAATTCATCCCATAAACCTAACTCAAGTGGAAAAACAATACTCGTAAGATTGAAACATGTGTCCTTGTAATTCCATAAATCAGAGTTCAAAAAAGGGATAGCTTAATTAATTATTTTTTATTTTGTTCATGTATTTTGGAGTGTTTCTTAAATTGATTTGTATTTTGTAATTTTGTATTTAATTTATATTTCTTACGTCATGAATATAATTATAATTTTCTTGCCACTTCACTCCTCCAGAATTTTGCGTACACTCCTCCCTTTTATATCAGCGAAAGCAAATAAATTTGTAACTTTGTGATAGCTGACAATATTATATATACGAAAATCGTTACAAGCTAATACAGTGAATGATTCAATACATTAACATGAAGTTAGAAAAAGTTGTAATTAAAAGAAAAAATAGTTTGGTTCACAAAATAGTAACATTTTTACATGATATGGGGCGGTTAGAGGAGTAACTTGAAACAATTATATTTGATGTTGTTGTGATGACTGATTTATATAGAATTGTTCTGATTTGCCACAACTTGTTCCTTATTAGTGAAAAATGACTCCCCAAATTAGTTTGTTAGAGTGAGTGTGACGAAATTGCATTATTCTCAATTATCATATAAGATTTAAGAGGAGCTTAGTTATAACTTTTCTTAACTATCGATTTTTTTTACATAAGCTAGGCAAAAATAATTTGTGTTTCGCATGGAACTGAACTATTTTACATAGCTTATATTTGATTATTCGGTAATATTTATATTTTTGATACATACATTACATTATCAAGAACATTTTATCTCAAGGGTAAAACGTGTAAGAATTATTATTAGGCGGATTGACCTGGGAGACCCTTGTACTTGATTCTATTTGTAAATTGAACACTTTTACTTATCAATTTGTCAACTGAATCCCTAAACTCATCAAAACACAATATATTAAACCCCTTTTACTATTGACCGAACTTATGTGTCATTGATAATGCTAAGTTGGAAATTTACGTGACAACACACGTTTGACAACAAGTGAAAAAGGTATTTTACACTAAAATATTTAAATATACTAATAACTATCAAATTATATTGAAAAAAAATAAAAACCAATCTTCCTCGACCATCCCTCTCCCACCCCACCCCCACCCCTCTCTCCTCCCCCCCTCAGCCCCCTTTCTCTCTTCTTTTTCTTGGAATTTCATCCACCACATGACCACTCTCACTCTTCATTCTCTCCTTCATCCATTTTCTTCTCAACCCACACTTTTTTTTTTCATTACAAATCAACCATTCACCCTAATCACTTAGTTTAAAAGTCTTTTAGATTTTAACTTTCTAGTCTAAAAGTATTAAGATTATTATTTATTTTTTAGGTTTCAAAAAAGAGATCTAAGGATTAACACAAAGGATAATGGTGGATATGGAATAATTAAAACTCCATGATAAGCTAGAGAAAGCTTGAAAATAACAAGTGTATGTTGTGAATTTGTGAAATTGATTCAAAATTGTGATTGAGATTTGTTGGATTTGTGGTAGTGAACTTGTATTTGAATTTTCAAGTCGAATGGAGAAAAATCTCATCTATTTGACATGAATTTAGTGTTCAATTTGGAATAAATATGAAGAACATGCTTATTTGGATAAATTTTTTTTAAAAAAATAATGCTCATCTAAAATTTCCAGAAATTAGAAAAGTGGTTTGATTTATTTTTTTAAAATTTTTAACTTGTAATTTCTTACATTTCATTAAAAATGACATGGAATCCCACATGTAAGCAAAGTACTTCACACACCCTAGTCAGATGAAAAACAGGCTTAAAATATTACGTTCTGACCAGTTCAGGGGTTCAATTTACAAATTGATAAGTAAGAGGGTCCAACTTACAAACGAAGTCAAGTACAGGGGTCTCTCAGGCCATTTCGCCTTATTATTAATTATTATTAATTATTTTTTTTATGACCCAAGTTTATTTGTAACCCAAGTAATACCATAAATAGTATTTAATAAGGAATATATCTCGTCCGTACATTGTTTACTTGATGTACGTACCAGATTAAATCATAACCTCTATAAATTGGTCCTCACTCTACCCATTAGGGTTATCACATATTCTCTAGAATAATTCCATCACCGACGGTATTGGTAATATAAAAGTTAGGGTAAGGAGGTAGAACCAATTTACGACTGACGCTTTCGCTTTTCTCTGTGATGATGTCTTCCTCATTAGTTATGTGCTCTTGACAATCTTTATGTAAGATTATCGTGTTCAAGATCTTGATATTATGCATAAAAAGTATTTAATCTTACATGTGGAATCAGAGTGTGGATTGTTTGAACGATAATCTTCATAAATTATATAATCACATCATCTCAAACCCAATGATGATTAACTTAGAGACCAGTCTAGTATTGATGTGATATTTGAATTAAAGCATTTAATTTGTTAGATTTGATTTTGTTGAGACCTTGCTTTTCACAAACCTTTCGTTCTTATAACAAGAAGCAGAATTCCTTGTTGTATTATGTTTATTTAAGAACGATGTATACACAATTACATTGATGAAACTTATTATCTCCCATGTGATTCATATGCGTAAAAGGAATAAAGAAATTTAAGTGACATACAACAATTGTTTTTATCTCTTACGTGTCTCATTTAACAAAAAAAATTGGCTTTGATATATTTAATTCAATTATATTAGAGAAATTAATCTTTACACATATAATATTTAGACAAAATGGTTTGATATGAACTCTTATACATGTATCAATTTGTATTCTAAACCCTTCTATTCACCCCCTTGTCATATGGACCCTTATACTCAATTAAAATGAGACTTTTAAGTCTTTTCAACATTGTTTGTAGCTCACTCTCCTTTATATATTGACATGACATATCCACGTCAGATATATTAATGTCATATCAAAACTATTTTCTTAAAATTATTAATCAAAATTATTTAATAAAATGTAAAATAATAACATTTTAATTTATTTTTGGTAATTTTTAAAGAGAATTTCCATACATCCAATTCTCTTAATTTTCACTATTTCACTCCCAAAATCGTCCGAAGAAAACTATTGCCGCCATCGTCGCCATTTTTTGTCGGTGAAATTACATATACTTTCTCCCTCACCCATCTTCATCTCAGCCGCATACCATCACTACTTTTCTTTCCTCTTTCAACTCCACAAAAATAACAACCTAAGCCACCACACCACCATATTTGGACGAAAAACCCCTTAACTGCCATGACTTTACTCTCACCCTGCTCGTTCTCCTCTCCACTAGCCTGTGTCACCTCTCTCTCACACCGATCTATTGCGAAACAGTGATGGCGTGCACCACTGCGCCGCTTCTCTCTCACGCCACCATTGTGATTCAGTGGTCTCCAGTGATCGTTGGTCCGCTTTCTCCCTCCATGTTAAATGAGTTGCCAAAATCTGCTCAACAATCAACTTTTAATTTCTATTTCTCCACAAGTAATTTCAAAAACAAAAATAAAGGTGTAGCTTTCTAAGAAGTAAGCAAAGGGAGCAATGGAATAGTAGCAAAAATAGGCTTATATGCTGATTGAACGAAAAGATCCATTCCACTATCCATCACTAATTTAATTATTATCATCCCAATAAATTGTGGAGAAAGAAAAAAAGAAGTTTGGTCACGACTCATGCGTTAAAATGGCCACGATGGAGGCGGTAGTGGCCACTGACAGTTATCTAAGAAGATCAATTAAATATCAATATTGAAAAAAATATATCTAGATAATTTGACTTTCACTATTTTTAGAACTTAAGAATTTACCAAAGGCGAATTCATCATTCTAAGAATAGTGAAAATTATGAAGTAAATTAATATTTTTAGTTAAATATATATTGTATATCTAAAGATATCGAATATGTTTGATTAAAAATACTCAATTATCTATTAAAAAGATAATTAATATATAATTAAAGCATAAAAAACGTATAGATGACAATGGAAATCAAAATGAAAAGACTCGAAATAGCAATGATATAAGTAATATTAAAAGAACTAATAAATCGGTGTTGTATGTCACATAACAAATTAAGTGCATCAACTTTTGCTTTCATGAACACGTTTTTATTAGTTATCAATGTGTTCTCTAGAATTATCATCTTTCAACTAATATTGTTCATTGAACAATATCTAATATTGTAAAGCAACTCCATATTCTTTTTTCTTTTTCGTTATTAAAAAACATCACCTTTAATGCAACTAATTTAATTTTGGTCAAATTTAACTTAGGCCATTACTATTATGCTCTCTGTCGGCATAGTCATAAAATTGATCATTTGCCTCCATATCTTCTGACCAAATCGGATTCCATAAATATAAATAAACACAATTAAAGCAAAAAAAAAAAAAAATCAATTTTAGAAAGACATTACTCACAAGATTAATTAAGTAGAAAAGTCAAATTTGGACGACAAATTAATTAAGGGCAAATTACAGAAATTACATACTTTCAAGGTAAAATTATAATTTACCTCTTAAAAGTTTTATAACTATAGCAATCCCTCAAACAGATACAATAATACAAACGCTAATACATTTTAAAAAAAGAAACAGAAACATTAATGGCCAAAAAATTAAAGCGCTGATATATTAAAAAGATGGTCGGATACATGCGACGACACATTAAAAAGAAGGTCGGGATACATTAATGATATATTTGACTTAAGAAAAAAATGAGAAATTTCGAAAATTTGCAAAACTTGTAGGGAATAATGACAGCAAGTAACTAAAAGTGGAATTTCTATAATTAATCCGATTAATTAAGTCAAGGTAATTACTGGAATCCATTACATAAACAAAGGACGGTTCTAGACTTCTAGTTTTACGTATCCAATTTTTGACTAATTATAGAATATTTTCTAAATATATGAATGAATAAAAGCTGTTTGATTAATGAGTTTTTCTTTAATACAAATATATTAAAACTTTAAGTAAAAGTTATTTGAATTCGTTAAACTCGTATTCAGGTGGCAACTAGCTCAGCCCATAGATTCTAATTAGTGCATAAAGTAATCCGATATAATGAATAACTAAAACATTTCATTCAAGAAATATATTATTTGGACAGTGCATGTGACATTCCTTTTTGACTATTAGTTGATTCCCCAATTTCTCCTTTTAATTTGGCTTAGTGCATGCATTTCATCTCTATATATACATATCACATATCACTTAAATCTACACATTATTCTTTGTAACTTTGTGAGTAATTAGTACAAATCAAATGGCTTCAAGATCTCTTCACTATCAAGGCAACCACACATTCTCTAAAACACAAAAGGTAGAGCAAAATTTCATCCATTAGTTTCTTCCAATATTCGCAATTCTTGTTCTACTTCCCTTTGGGCATTATACTTGTGTTCGAGTTTATGTTTTAAAATTTGCTATTGTTATTTTCATTGCTCGCAGGGTTATATAGTTTATCCGAAAGCTCTTAGTATTGTTTGGGGAAATGAGAAACGCTTTTGGAAGTTACCAAAATACGAGTAAGAGTTAATTGGTGAACAAAATCTAAGTCGTATAAATTAAATGTGTGCTACTACATATATATGTACTACCTTACAAGCTGACACTGTTTTTAAATCTATTTGAATTACAGAAAGGATGATGCAGAACTTATACAGGTAAATTGGTTGGAAGTAACTGGTTGCATCGACGATATTAATATAACAAAGAAAACATCATACAACATTGAATTTACAATGTCATTGATGACTGATGCGTTCGGTTGGAACAACTCACCAATATATCTTATGGCTAAATGGGGAGATAATACTCAATGGAGAAAGGTAAATTTGGCAACTAAGACTAATGACAAAAAGATGATATCAGAAACTATTACTATCATAAAAGGAAAAGGGAACAATACTGATAAGATTTATTTTGGATTGTATGAAGTTTGGAACAAAAAGTGGAAAGGAGGTCTCAAAATCCATTCAGTAAACTTGACAGAGATCTAGCTAGATATTGATTTAGTTGTACTACAAAGAAAATTGTAGGACCAAAATAATTTGTCGATTATTGTTATATCATAAATGAAACTCATATGTTAAACTCAATTATAACTTCAATTAATTTAGATTTACGTTTGTTCTTTTATTTGTTTCAAGTTTGCGCCCCCCCGACACACTAATTACTATATTACATATATACAATTTTACTATAGTATCACTAGAAAAAGTTTAAAATATTCATCGCAATAAATAAATAATTTTTCTACAATAATATAATTGACTTTATATTATTAGTAGCAATAACATAGCATATTATGTATTTATAATCAACACTTGATGTTGTTAAAGACTTCAATAACTTTGAATACAATGATATTACTTATGAATACAATGTTGTTAATTATGCAAATTATACCAAAAATATTGTTAATTAAAGTAATTAATAATTAAAAATATTTAATAGAAATTTCAAAAGAAATATAATTAAAGGATTATTATTTTCTAGTGTCATTAAAAAAGAATTCTTGTGTGTCCTCTAATTAATTTACCCCTCATTTTTGTCATAGTTGGATAAAAAATTTTCACGATAGAACGAGGAAATTATTAATTTCAGAAGTTAAGCGAATTCAAATATATATGGCGGAACAAATTATACACTTATTTAGTGATTATATAATTTATCCAAAAGCTTTTAATACTGTTTGGAAAAATGATAAACGCTTTTGGAAGTTACTCAAAGACGAGTAAGAATTAATTGGTGTACCAACTCTAAGTTATATAAATTAAATGTGTTACCACACATATAATACTGTGCAATTGTAAATTAACTGACATAGTCATTAAATATATTTGAATTACAAAACACATGGTGCAAAATTTATACAAGTAATTGGTTATAGATAACTGGATACATTAATAATACTAATATAGTCTAGTGTCACTAATGACTTATGCATTTGATTGGACCAATTCACCTGTTTATCTTATGGCTAAATGGGGAGATAATACTCAATGGAAGAAAGGTAAATTTGACAAGTGAGATTAATGGAAAGAAAGGTGAATTTGACAAGTGAGATTAATGGGAAAAAATTTATATAAAAAAGTATTATGATCAGAAAAGGAAAAGACAATAATACTGGTAAGATCTATTTTGGGTTGTATGAAGTTTGGAGCAAAAAAACAAAAAGGAGGTCTCAAAATTTATTTTTTAAACTTAACGGAGATTTAACTAGATATTGATTTTGCTGTACTACAGAAAAAACGTAAGATGAAAATAATTAATTGATTGTTGGCATATCATGAATAAAACTCGTATTATAACTATAATTAAATTGATTTACATTTGTTCTTTTATTTGTTTCAAGTTTCTCTCTCCCCCCCCCCCCCCCCCTCCTAATATAAATATATTACATATATTCAATTTAACTAGTTTCACGGAAAGAAGTTTAAAATATTCATCGCAACAAATGAATAATTTACCGCAATAATATAATTGTCTTTATATTATTATTAGCAATAATATAATAGTGTATTTATAACCAACACTTAATGTTGTTAAATACTTTAGCAACTTTGAATACATATTAATAATGATTTTTTTGGATATATTAATTATGGATACAATGTTGTTAATTAGGAAAATTAAACCAAAAATATTGTAAAATTAACCTAATTAATAATTTAAAATATTTAAAAAAAATTGGAAAAAAATATTATTAAAGGATTATAATTTTCCTGTTTGATTAAAAAATAAAAAAAATAAGTCCTTCGGGATGACTTAGTTGGTTAGGAGGGTGGTTATCCACACGGATGACCCCTGATTGATCTCCCCTTAATGCCTTCTGAGTTGAGCTTGTAGCATAGGGTTTGCCTAATGCGGTTTACATTCCCTATGTGATTTGCAAGCTAATACACAGTGGGGGATTTATCCAGAAATCACAAAGTGCTCACCCGAAGGACAAAGATTGTAACAACTGCGGGTTATCTTGGAATTCAAAAAAAGACAACTCTTGTGTGTACTCTAAGTAATTTACCCCTCATTTTTGTCAATATAGTTGGATAAAAAAATTCCAGAATAGAACGAGAAAACTATGTTGCAATAGTGGCAAATGTACAAATTAATTTTAAAATTTAGTGAATTCAAATATATATGGCAAAGAAAATTCCACAGTAGACACTTAATTCAGTGGTTCAATTTGCATCCCCACACCTTTCAATAACTACAAAATACTCATAGTTGTGCAAAACATTATAATTTATGATGTTTTAAATACCCTAAAAATTGTTTCATTATCATTTAGTGAGTTTAGTCGGGACTATTTGTTTATTGACTGAGTTTATGCATTGGACAAGCTAAGTAATTTAATTGAGACTTAATTTGACCATTAATCGTTACAAAAGTATAATATCAATTAACTAAAATTCTTGCTACTTTAAAATTCAAATATTTAATATTTTTAAGTATCGCATTGACATAATGAAATTGAGACAAGAGTAGACTACTTGCTTTGCTTTGCTTTGGAATATAAAAGGAAATCCACATTCATTTTTTATGTTATTTAAACGTTACTTAATGCAACTAATTTAATTAATAGGTGGAATTTTGATTTGACCCTTTTTGGCCCTTCCTTTAAAACTTTGTGGCAGTTGATAAAAAGGGGAAATGAAAAAAGATGTTTTAACAGTGGAATATGTGAACCAATAAATCAATATATAAGCAATGAAAACGATATAATATAGTACTCTAATATTCTTAACGCGTCATGATAATATTTATTCGAGATTTTATCAATTTGGAATCAATCTCTATCTTCATGATACAATTTTTGACAACTAATTATAGTTACTACGTCGACTTTGGAGTATATTTTTGATTATCAAAATAAAGATACGATGTGAATATATTCTATTTTCCTGAAAATGCGTTTGTTTTAGGTGTCATGACTTATTCCCCTTTAAGCTAGTGCGTGCATACATGGATTTTTTTACCTTTTAGGTTTTGGATTGTGAGATTGATTTCCCCTCAATGCCTTCTGAGTCGTGCCTGAGAGATGTGTGATTTGCAGGACGATTTATCACAATTATTTTTTGATCAATCATGATCATACTTTACTGGACGTATTCTCTCAAATTATTCTAGCTAGCAATAATATGTCGCCGCTCATTATTGACCATGTCAAAACTTTGTTATCTTTAAAGCCTCTTTTAAATCTACGAACTTGCAAATCAACTAAAATAAGAATATAGTTGAACAAGTAAAAATATTAAACGGCTCTATATATAAAAATGTAACAAGAATTCATTCTATAATTATTCATCAAAATCCATGATAGAAAATTAATTATTTATTAAAAAAGTTGAAACACAATAGTAAATGCATAACCAATAATGCAATATAGCAAAGAAAATGGTATAAAATGAAAATATAACAAAGAAAATGGTATAAAATGAAAAAAACTTACTCTCACCGAGTGAAATATAGTTGAAATAAATATGTAATTGAAATTTCAGATATAAATGAGAAGAATTTGAGGATAAATTTTGTTACCCAATTTATTTGCCTTACTCCTCAATGGCTTCTAGATTTCCCCAAATAAAAAGTTATTTAAAGTTCATGCAAAAGATGTGAATGCATATTACTAATATAAAAAGTTATTTAAAGTTCATGCAAAATATGTGAATGCATATTGCTAAGGTCTAATGAATTTCTTGATATTTTGAAATTTAAATATTTATAATTTCAAATACTGCTTTCACATCATAAAATTTAGATGAATAAGTGGTGAAACTTAGAAATCAGAGCAAAAAAGTGAATTTTAAAAGTCTTTATAAGAATAAGTAGAAAAGTAAAATCAACCTATAATTTTGTAATTTTTTAAGGGAAAATGCATAAGTAGTTTTTTAACTTGTGTCCGAAATCTCAGAGACATACTTATACTATAATAAGTTTCTATTACGCTACTCAACTTACTTTATAATTGATTTTCTATCCCTTTTCGGCCTACGTGGCACTTTCTTGTGGGTTCAATGCGTCTTGACATTTTTTTTCAAGCTAGTGCCATGTAGGCCGAAAAGGGGTAGAAAATTATTTACAAAATAAGTTCATGGGGATAATAGGACCTTAGTATAATATAAGTGTGTCTTTAGAATTTTGGGCATAGGTTGAGGGATACTTGTGCATTTTCCCATTTTTTTTATTGAGACTTGTGACTTTATTAGCTTGAGGTAATTTGGGCAGACTAAAATAAAGTGATTCTTCATTATTTTGGGATTTTTTTTAAAATATTAATATTTTAACATTTAAGAAGGCTCATTAACAACACTTTCAATATATAGTAAAAATGTCAAACTTTTAGTTTGTTATGTACCTTATTTATGTTTTTATTATTCATTATTATTTAAAGAATACAACTTTTATATAACATATTGGAGAAATTTAGTGGAGATAATTTTTTTAAAAGGAAGAAATGCTTAAATTCTCATCAGTTACAATTTATCAAAACATATCAATTTCCATCTCTTTCTTCTTCTTTCACCATATTCTAAAAAATACATCTTTCACCATTATTCTAAAGAAATTCAATATATATCCAATTTTCTTAATCTTTTTTGTTAATAAACACTTTTATTTACCAAAATAAATATCCATTTTTCACTAATTATTGTTATGAAAATCAAAGAATTAAAGAAATACTACATCTATAAAATTATCAATATTGAATTTTCACCAATTATTGTTATGAAAATCACGGAATCAAAAAATTCAATATCAATTTTCACTAATTATTGATGGAACTTTATGATAATACGTTATAGTTTTATCTATTAAATTTAAATTTTTTTAACTTAGAAATTTCTACACCTATAGTTTTAGCTGTTATTTCGCATACTTTTCTCATAGTGTATTTATTTTATCTTTCAAAATTTTGTATCCTTGCTTAAATCGAATTCATTCCAATCTGTATACCATTTGTATTTATATTCATTCTAGTTTTCATGTTGTATTTCGTATAATAAAACTTATATCTCTTGATTAGTTTGTATTCTTTCCAACATGTATGTCAAATAAATATGTAGCTATTTAAGAAACATATTTGTATTCATATATTTTTTTCATATTTATTTTTCTATTTAGAATTTTGTTTCCTTTCCTAAGTCATATTCATTCCAATATGTATATCATTTGTATTTGTATTCGTTCTAATTTTTATATTGTATTTGTACAATGATGTATCAAAAATATAAAACTAATATGACAGAAAAGTGAAAATAAAATATAAAATTGAAAAAGAATACGAGAATATTTATCGCAATCATTTTTAAATAAAATACATAGCTAGTTGACTTAGTTAAGCCCATAAGGAATAAAACGTTTTCTTCAAATGCACGCCGACGTATTAGAATATAAGACATGATATCTTATTCCATATTCTATGCTAATATAAATGTCTCTTACTATTACTACGTGTGACTATTGATTCCATTTCTCTCTATATATATGTGTGTGATTTTTGTAGCCAAAATTATTATAAGACACTGAAATCTCCAAATTCTTTACAATTCAACTTATATAGAAAATTAAATGGCTTCAAAATCTTTTCACTATCAAGGCAATCAATCATTCTCTATAACAAAAAAGGTACAGAACACTTCATATACTTCCTATATTGCAATTCTTCTTTCTCTCGTTACATATTCTTAATCCATCGAATTTTGTTATGTTGATTTATTTAATTCTGTTATTTTTGTTGCTTGCAGGGTTATATAATTCATCCTAAATCACTTAATATCGTTTGGGGAAATGATAAGCGTTATTGGAAGCTACCCAAAGATGAGTAAGAATACAATTTTTTTTTAATTTTATTTTTTGCCAACTATATTTTCATTTCATAAAGAAGTTGAACATAAATTTTTATAAAAGGACAACATTCTGCATAATGAAAAGACAATATAGGAGTACATATATAAATTCATCTTGAGATCAATTTAATTATACTGATCTCCTGTTGTATTTAACATGTTGACGTTTCAATCAAATATATTTGAATTATACAGAAACGATGATGCAGAACTTATACAAGTAAATTGGTTGGAGGTGACTGGTTGCATCGATAATATCAATATAATGAAGAAAACATCATACAATATTGAATTTATAATGGCATTGATGGCTGATGCGTTCGGTTGGAGTGATTCACCAATTTATCTTATGGCTAAATGGGGAGATAATACTCAATGGAGAAAGGTGAATTTGGCAACTAAGATTAATGACAAAAAGATGATATCAGAAACTATTACTATAAAAAAAGGAAAAGGGAGCAATACTGATAAGATTTGTTTTGGATTGTATGAAGTTTGGAACAAAAAGTGGAAAGGAGGTCTCAAAATTCATTCTGTAAACTTAATAGAGACCTAAAAACTAATTTAGCCGAGTGAAGAAGTAATATTAGAAATACATTTATAATTGTCATTCGTAACTCAATAGTTAAGAGATTTTTTTTTCATGTACTTTAGAGTGTGTTTTCTTAAATAAATTCGTGTTTGTGACTTTGTATTTGTATTTCTCAAATCATAAATGAAACTATGCAGAAAATATTATTGGTTTCCTAATCAGCAACAGTTCCATAAGTATAGGACTATAGGAGGAGTATCCTGAGAATTATATCTAATTTAGTTAAGGCAAAAAGTTCGAAATGTATCTGAATTTTGATCGAAATTATTGTAACAAATTTAGGGCAGGATTTATTACCGATTGCACTATTTGATAGTGTATTTTAAAGATATATAACTATCGAGATCGACACGTTATTGTAACGACCTTTTTAGTCGTTTTGAGCAACAGACTTCAATTCTGGAAAAACTGGCAGAAGCGACGGACCCCACGACGGACCGTCATGGGCACGACGGACCGTCGCAGGGTCTCGTTTCAAAACACTTAGAAAATCTGAAATTGGGTACTGAAAATCGACTCTCTGAACTTCGTGACGGAGTGGCAGGACGGACCGTCGCAGGCTCGACGGCCCGTCACAGGCCATTCACTCAAAATCAAGTTTCTGAACTATGCTACGGACAGCAGGACGGACCGTCGCAGGCGCGGCGGCCCTTCACAGCTTGCGTAATCCTAGTTGGAGTCGGATTTCTGGTTAAGTTTTAAAGGGGCGTTTTGGACTATTCCTGCTATAATTATATATTTCGTGGATTTATATTAATAACTCAAATTCTTGGGGGTTAAAAGAGGTAACCTTAAGATAATTAGTGGGTTATTATTTCCATCTTTTATTCTTAATTATATACTAATTAGGGTAAAAGAAAGAGGGTGGAATAAGAAAATAGAATGAACAAGAAGGGAGAGAGAGAAACGATCGAGAGAAGAGGAAAGCACCAAGCTTTGAGGATTAACTTGCTTGATTTCAATTCTTCGGTGGAGGTAGGTTATGCTTTCTCTTACGATATTCGTAGTAAAACTCTTAATAGTGAATGATATGTATTGGTGTATTGTAAACCCTACTATATGCTTAATTGTATGTTTGCATGAATATGATTATGTGATTGTGATAAGATAAGCATGATGAAATTATTGAATCCCAAATCTTGAAAGAAACTTTAATCTACGTTATTAATGATGATGCCTTGGTATAAAAGAAGGCTTGATGAATTAAAGTAATGGGATTGATGATACCTTGATATAGAGAAGGCTTGATGAATTAAAGTAATGGGATTGATGATGCCTTGATATAGAGAAGGCTTGATGAATTGATAGAATGAGATTAGTGGATCGGAGTGTCACGTTCCGACACATAGTATTAGTGGATCGGAGTGTCACGTTCCGACACATAGTATTAGTGGATCGGAGTGTCACGTTCCGACACATAGTATTAGTGGATCGGAGTGTCACGTTCCGACACATAGTATTAGGGGATCGGAGTGTCACGTACCGACACATATAGGGGATCGGAGTGTCACGTACCGACACATATAGGGGATCAGGTGTTACGAATCGACACGTAGAATTAGGGGATCGGAGTGTCACGTACCGACACATAGTAGTAGGGGATCGAAGTGTCACGTACCGACACAAGAGGAAGAAAGATAATGAATCTTGAAAGATGATAATATACTCAACTTAATAAACTTAATTCCCAAATGAGTATGGTATTGAGGCTTGAGCCCTCATGGATGAACTTGATGGTACTTATTGATGATTATAGTACTTGTTGTTGCTACATGTTGAGTTTTATAGTTGATTTATGATATTGCTTGATATATACTGTTCCCTATTTTGAGTTGGCCGATGATATCTACTCAGTACCCGTGGTTTGTACTGACCCCTACTTTTATGTTTTCTTCTTGTTATTTGTGGAGTGCAGCAAACGTTCCGTCATCTTCAACTCAACAGTGATTCTAGCCAGTCTTCGTCACACCGGATCTTCAGGGTGAGCTAACGCTTCTAGCTTGGACTGGATCTTCTTCTTCAAGTCTTGATGCCTTGAACTTCCGGCATGGACTAGCTTCTTATGTATTTTTAGCTTTTAGAATACTCTTAGTTTAGTCATTTGATCGTAGATGTTCTTGTGGTGATGACTTCCAGATTCTGGGGATAATAATAGTTATTGATTTTATTTATGAGTTTAAGTCTTCCGCATTACTTTCTGTTTATATTATATTGAAACGTTAAGGTTAGATTGGTTGGTTCGCTCACATAGGAGGGTAAGTGTGGGTGCCAGTCGCGGCCCCGGTTTTGGGTCGTGACAGTTATTATTTATAATGATGCAATATTTATAATGTTCACGTAGACACTTATATATTTTTAAAATATACTATTAAATAGTGCATGGGACAATATACCTAGCCCAAAATTTAAGATTGTTACATCGATTTCGATCAAAATTTATATATATATATATATATATATATATATATATATATATATATTTATTTTCAAATTTTTTCCTATTTAATTACGATGATAAGTTATTCTGTTAACCACATTTTGTTCACTGCTATTCAAAAATGACTCCCCAAATTAGCCTTGTTACAGTGAGTGTGACACAATTGCAATTTCTATGTGTTGAGAATCAGCATTAACTTACCACAATTAGTTATTTCTCGAACAATTTTTCGAGTTGTAAAGATTAAGATTATGTTTACTAAATTACTTAACTAATAAATAATAAAGCAGTTAAAATTATATCAATCTATTAAAGATTGTGTTACATGTCACCCTCTTTAATCCATATTAAGTGAACTATTGAGGTATAACACAATATCTAATAGATTGATATAATTTTAACTTAGTACGAGGTGTATTCTTTCGAACTACTTCAGTTAGCAATTTCTCATTCACTTATTATGATAATATCAAAAATTTATTTTCTCTAAGCTTACTTTTATAAATGATCTTTCAAATACTTAAGAATGACATTTTTCGATAACAATCTAAATATGCAATTTATTCTCTCTAGCAATTCATAATATCAATGACCATTCTATTCGATCACCAAAAATAAGCACAAGCATAGTCAACAAGTAGAAAAATCTTGTGGCTTCAATTATATAAATAAGACAAATTAATAAAATAAAAAAATTATTTACCGTCAATATTCTCAAGAATATTAATCGAGCCATCATGTATCTTCAAACTACTGCTCTTTTTTTTTTAAAAAAAAAAAAGTATTACTATCTAAAAGAGGGAAAAAGCATATAAATGATGCACATTTCGCAATTAATTATGACATTTTTCTTCTTGTTTTTATATAATTAATTATTACTTCTGTTTAGCCATACGCAAAAAAAAATAGGTTTCTTTGTACTTTTCTTAAATATGATTTATACATATAATTTCTAAAAAAATAGCTAAAACATTTTAAAATATAAATATTGAAAACTACGTTTCTATTATTTTTTATATAATCAACAAATATTTTTTAAAAAATTTAGTTAAAGTTGAACCTGTATTTAGAAGAGCTGTCAATATGGTCTAACCCACCCATTAGGGCTAATCCATATAGGCTTTGATATTTTACGGGTCAGGCCGGGCTAGCCCATTTTTTGTGTGGGCCAGAAAATGGTCGGCCCAGCCCACAAGTACGTGGGCTACAGTCTTGCCGGGCCAGTCCACTTTTTTAAAAAATATATTTTTTTTACAATTATTAAATTAAATTATAAATTATAATTTATAAATATTATCATAAATATCGACAAAACAATATTACGTTATGATATAATATTTAGCACGATTTCAAAAAAATAAGAAAATATTAGTTATTTGATCGATAACAATAATAAATTTTTATAATAAAATAAAATAAAATATTTTTCTACACTATATATTTACTACTCTATATAAACTATTTCAAATTGCATTATATTAGATTCTCAAAGTATTTTGAGTGCAAAAAATAGTCATATTAAAGATGTAACTTGATGTTGAGTTCTTAAAAGATAAATCATATTACCTTGTTACGGTAAAAAATGTTCAAAATATAATTTAATATGAAAAATACTATTTTACTAACAAGATTTTGATAATATTTTATCGATATAACGTTAAATTTCATATGTGCATTCATATATTGAAAACAAACTGTTCCAGTAATTTAGTGTTCAGATTCAGAGACTATTTTAATAGTCAGATGTTTATTCACATTTAAACATCTAGATCTTAATGCACATCTTAATATTTAAATGCATATTCAAATTCAGACGTCTTGATTTTAGTGGAAACAAATCAGACCTTAATGTCATTACTTGTTAATCAAATTCACAAATAAAATTATCTTTATAATATTTAGGAAAAATACACAAGTACCCCCAAGACTATGACCGAAATTCAAAAGACACACCTTACTAAGGTCGTATTACCCCATTGAACTTATTAATTTATTTTTTTTGAAATTTTGTGTACCTCTTTGGCTTACGTGGCATCCAAATATCTCTGATGCGCCTCAATTGCGTGGAGTCACACAGAGTGCCACATAAGACAAAAGGTGTATAAAATTACAAAAAAAAAGTTCAGGGGGTAATAGGACCTTAGTTTAGTTAAGGTGTGTCTCTGAGATTTTGGTCATAGTCTAAGGGGTACTTGTGCATTTTCCTTGATATTTATTAATTTTTTTCAACTAAAAATATAAATATCTAAATAGAAATATTATAATAATTGTTTTGATTTTGAACTCTCTTTATTTTTAAATTTTAATATCATATTATATTTTTTAATTACTTTTTATTGGCCCACGGGCTGACCCTATCGATATTTTTCAAGCCCCAAAATAAGCAGACTTATTCAGGTCGGACTAAAAAACCTTTTTCTTAAATGAGCTCCAAAAATCTTAGCCCAACCCTATTAAATTTCGGGTTAAGCCAGGCCGGCCCAACGGGCATAGCCCATATTGACGGCTCTAGTGTTTAGCCATATATTTCACAAAAAATATATAAAGCTTGAATGTACTTTTCCTAGATATGATTAGTACAACTAATTTTTAAAAAATAGCAAAATTATTTAATTTGATTAATATTTGGATTTGAAATATACATATTTAAAAACTATGTAAGATGCAATAAGTCACAATATATTTTATAAATATAAAATTAATATTATTATTAATAACTGATATAAAAGAAAGAAAGAAACAAACAAACATCATATCATTAACAAGTCTTCTTATATTGCTTGCTTATTCCCTTGACCGCTTCAATGAGAATATGAATCTTTTAAAGTTTTAAGTTTGAAAACTATGCAAAAAGTGCAATAAGTCACAATATATTTTAAAAATATAAAATTAATATTATTATTAATAACTGATATAAAAGAAAGAAACAAACAAACATCATATCATTAACAAGTCTTCTTGTACTGCTTGCTTATTCCCTTGACCGCTTCAATGAGAATATGAATCTTTTAAAGTTTTAAGTTTGAAACTGTTGCTTGGTTCATTCATCTTTATTTCATTTATATTTTATATTTTATATTTTATATTTATTTTATTTATTTTTATTTGTCCATTTTTCTATTTTATAAACTGTTTGAATCTGTGACCAGTATATGTATTTCGTCACAATTTTTATATTAGTCAATGTATATTATTGAATGTTGAAAAATAAGTAATTAGTATTCACTTTCACTTATTATTCTTTCTATCGGCTTAAGCATAAACTGATTTGCGCTCCTCACCATCAAATACTGAGTGCTCAATTATTATTTTTAATTAATATAATTAATATTAAAAAATCTAATAAGAAAAATATTAGTAACTCGTTGATTATTTAAACTTTTATCTTATTTGTGTTGGAGCGAAGCTACCTTGTATGAAGGGTTCATCCGAATTTCTTTCAGTGAAAAATTATATTACTTATATATGATTAAAATAAATTTATAGGTATATATAGTAGATGTTGAACCCCTTCGACTATCTATTTCTATAAATTTTGAGTTCCTTATTAAAAATTTTACTTCGCCTCTACTCCCACCCCTAATTTACATGTTTCTTTTATTTATATATATTTAAGAAAATAGAAAAACAAAAAGAGTCAATTAAACTACAACTTTTTGCAATCTTTTTCTAGAACTCAGCACCAGGTATTTGACATCTAATTAATTAAAAAAGCAATGAAAACAAGGTCTAAAAGTGGAAGATGTCAACTAAAGCAATAAAAAAGATACGTACACCAATCGTTAATTTTTACTTGTCTACTATTTATAAAGGGAAAAAGATAAAATATGCCATTAAATTTTCAGAAATATCTTATTTATGCCGTCAGTTAAAAATTTAGCTTATTTATATCATTATTGTTAAAGAAAAGACTCTCATGCCATTATTTTTTAATAATGGTTTTATAAAATCATTTTTGACACGTGATCAACTATAATTTAGTCACGTCATTAATTTTTTAATTAAAAATCATAATTCTGAAAAAAATTGAATTATTTTTTTCAATTTATTTTATTTAATAAATTGATGACGTAGTCAAATTATAATTGGTCACGTGTCAAAAATAATTTTGCAAAACCACCATTAACAATAATGTAACGACCCGCTAGGTCGTTTTGAAAACAAGGACTAGTTTGACTCCATTTAAAAATTTAAAGGGGTATTTTTAAACTATTAGATAACTATGAGTACCCAATTGATGAAACTTTTATTAAATAAGTAATATAGATAATAGGTTAGTGGGGTTTCACGGTTAATAAACTCTTGTTTAGAAAAAAAATGGAAGCGAAACCTTACCACAGGCGACCAGCGAGAGGGAGAAAAATCATAGTCATTGTTCAGGTAAAGATATGAGATATTCGTTCTTTTCAATTCTATATATAGTAATATATTGTCGAAGTGCTTGGGATTATGTTATTATTTTATGCTATATTGATAATGGGTGATAAGAAATAATGGGTAAGTTGGTGATGATTACTAAATTATATTACATTGTTAGCAATTGGGTTAGTATTCAAAATATATATATATATATATATATATATATATATATATATATATATATATATATATAAATCGATCGAAGTCGAATAGTTGAACGGCTGCATGTTAATGTTTTCTGTGATTTTTGTCAAAAGAATTTATTATATATATTGTTAGTTTCAGAATGGTAGGAATAAGATTGAGCCAATCATTGTCAATGATTGCCAATGATTGGAATTTGATAAATATTCTAGAAAATTGGCACTTGTTTACAAATGTGTTTCTGCAAAAACATTAATAATAATAATGTATACAATGATAATAGATTTTTTTAATTGGTAATTAATTATTAGGTGTTATTTTATATGATCTAACATTGAGTTTTAGTCTATTTGAAGAGGTTAGAGTTAAGTTCTTGGCTTGAAATTTAGCAAGTATGAAAAATTTGGCATGCCAATATATATCAAGATTTGGAGTTTGTTGAAAGAAATGAGTGAGTGTTAGCGTCTATGATAGACATATAATAATTTGAATGTCTACAAAAATTGCTTACTTACGAATATTGCAAAATTGGTAGATTGGGAACGTTCCGAAACCTTGCGAAAAGGAAAGGAAAAATCTTAAAAGATTCGTGGCACAAGCTCGGCATCTAAGGTATGTTAAGACTTGTTAGACTTGTTGAAGGACGTTTTCCTAATTAAAGATTAAAAATAACAATAGACAAAGGGGTAAGGGAAAAATATGATGGTCTCGTATCAATGGTGTGACGGGCATTGGTATGAGTACCGGTGTTATAAAACGGAAAATTTCTATTATAGAATGTGGGTTGAAATTTGAGAATGCCAAAGCATATGGGCATTAGCTGATATATTATTGACTTGAATTCCTTGTGTGATTGTGCTTTATTTATTTCACCCGTATAGTTGAGATAATTGAGGTGGTTATGTATTATATTCATATTGATTGATTGAGATGCATCATCATCCCCTCTATTGAAACAATATTGTGCACATGCATAGAGATGAGACTGAGTATAAGTTGGGCACGTGGAGATCGTCCGTGCTGGGGATGGTGAGATGTTAAGATTGTAATTTGGGCACATGGAGACCGTCCGTGCGAAAATTATTTGATATTATGATAGTGCATTGATATCGTCCGCACAGGCACGTGGAGATCGTCCGTGTCGGTATATGGACCTCGCGAGTCCCCCATGGGTCATGAACTCTCGATGTATTTCCGAGGAGTATCATGTATATACGGTTGAGTGAGTACTGGGTATTCTGAGACATATCATTACATGGTATCATATTGCATTGCATTTCATCCCATCATTCATTCTTGATGATTTTATGTTTCGTTTGGTGTTTGGAAAATACTTAATGTTGATTTCCTTTATTGATGAAACTTAAATAGTAAGTGTAATATATATATATATATATATATATATATATATATATATATATATACATACTTGTATAATCTAAGAATTTATTTTCTTATATAACTCCCGTCACTACTTCTTCGTTGTCGGTCAATGAGACATACTGGGTACACGTGGTTTCGTACTCACACTACACTTGCTGCACTTTTTGTGGTGCAGATTGAGTGATTGACTTTCAATTTGGGAACGTTCTTCGAGATTGGATATGAGTTTGAATTATCTTGGAGTTGTGGTGTGCTGTTTGGGATATTCTGCAGCCCACACCTTCAGTCTACCTCTATTTATTAGGTTATTTTGTTATGCTGATAGGATAATTCTTATGTTTAGATTTTTATATTAGTTTGGATTTGTATCATATTGTAGAAGCTCTTGTACTTATGACACTAAATCTTGGGGTAGTTTTATTTATATTTCGCATTTATTTGAATACTTAGTATGCTAGATATTAGTTTGATACTTATCTTTCTCACGTTTAAGTTGAATTGGTGATACTTGTTGGGTTGGCTTACCTATCGGTTGGGAACATAGGTGCCATCACGACTCGTGATTTTTGGGTCGTGACAAATTGGTATCAGAGCCCTAGGTTCATCGGTCTCACGAGTACAAGAGCTGAGTCTGTAGAGTCTTACGGATAGGTGCGGAGACGTCCGTTACTTATCTTTGAGAGACTACAGGACTTTAGGAAACTTTCTTCTTTCATTCCTAATCGTGCGTGTGTGGTTTGGTTTAAGGTCAAAATTCTTGTTTCATTCTCTCACCAACGGTGAGGAGACATTTTCAAATTTGACATTTGTGGTAGGGGATGATATTATGCAGTTTAGTACGGAAGTTGTGTGGTTATAAAAATAACTTAGTATTGAGCATTTCGAATTTTAATAATGAAATTGACGAGGGTTGAAATAGTAAGAACAACTTTCTCAAGGTGTGATTTAGACAAGGATACTTGAACTTCATTTGAATTTACTAGGGACAATTTTATAACATGTGTTTATGATATGTGAATAATTTAGTAATGAAATGGTATATGTTGATGCCTTGAAGATAATGATAAGATTAGGAACATTCAATTGATCAAATAAGAGTTTAGCCATTATGGTAAGGCTAGGGGAAAAAGTTGAGTAGAGATATAAAATGTGATCACTTATCATGATGTTGAGAGACTAAGATTTGTTATAAGATTTGTATGACATATTTCCCTTTTTATCCTTTAGAGTGGAGGTATATTGAAGATAAATTGAATAGTTCAAGTTGAATGGCACGATGACCATATTGATATTTCATTTGATAGAATCAACAAGGTGAGTTAAGTTAAATACATCAAGAGATTATAAAAGGCTATACTAATATCGACTAGCAATAATATTTTAATGAATAATTAATGATAAATTCATATCGCGGGGAGCTTTTTATATATTGAATTAAGGATCAGTAATATTGTTGAAATTGAGAGGGGAAAAAAAATTCTTTTGTCAGAGGATGTTGGAAAGGATACTTGTATGAAGCTATATGAGAACACTTGTAGAGATGGGTACAAAATAGTTATGAATCAATACACAGATCATAGAACAATACAGTGATGATTGTTTATATTACCTCCGCAAATAAATAACTGTATTTGAGTAACCTGGGTTGTCCAAAGTATAGTTCGACATGCTCTCGGTTGACTATAATTTTATTTCGAAAGTGGATCTACTTTATTTTACGTAAGTATGTACCTTATTTTGAATTTGGATATGCTTTGTGACCTTTTCTCTTATGCCTATACATATTCCTACACCTGTAGATGGTTCTTAGTGGTAGATCGATTACATCGATCTTATATTGACTTAATAGTATATGACACGTGGAAAATCATAGTTATTTTATATGAGGAAGATTTAAACATCATTTGGTTATGGATTGAATTTCTCATTGTCATGAAATTTATGACTATAAGTGTAAGACACTAACTTCAAATATTCTAATATTTAAAAATTTAAGTGGCAGGATAGTATCATTACCCATTTAAGAAAGGCATCATTGTCTCTAAAGTTTCACTGTGAGGAATAAGGGTTGCTTCACCTATTCGTCTTAAGTTGTGATACTAGTGATGCTATGTCTCTTTTAGAAATCATTTAAATGGTGCAAGAATTTTTTTAAGGGCATTCCATGTGAGATTGATATAAAAAAAATTAGTATTGACTTATAATTAAACACTTGGCCTATTTCTATTATTTCTTATTGGAATACTTTGATAAATTTGAAAGAACGATAGCAAGACTTGTTGAGTAAGGAATTTTGTTGGATCAAGTACACTTTTATTGGGTGTTTCTATCATATTGAGATTCCTTTGTTATTATTTTCATCTAGAATATATTGGTATACTCCCATAGTAGGA
The DNA here is from genome assembly GCF_036512215.1 of Solanum lycopersicum. Classification (NCBI taxonomy): domain Eukaryota; kingdom Viridiplantae; phylum Streptophyta; class Magnoliopsida; order Solanales; family Solanaceae; genus Solanum; species Solanum lycopersicum. The sequence goes on along the minus strand of NC_090801.1, from coordinate 55,149,289 downwards.
AGGATCACGAGCATTATTTGAGGATGATTCTCTAGACTTTGAAGAAAATTAAGCTTTGTTCATGTTTTTTTTAAGTGTGGATTTCGATTAGTTTGGTGGCATGGTTGAAATGTAAGTGACCAAGAAATTTATTAACAGGGATCCCAAGAGAATTGAGGCAGTTTGAAATTGGGACTGGCCTATTTTAGCTATGATATTTGGATTTTCTTACGCCTAGTTGGTTAGTATCAATGGTGCTCGCATTCATTACGCCTGCATTAACTAGATTAACCTAGAAATAATCGGTTTTTCAATGGTTTGATGTGTGTGAGGTGAGTTTTCTAAAGCTCAATGTTGGGCTATTTCCCATGTTTCAACCAAGGGGCTCATCGTCTAATCCTACTTGAAAATGAATTGGATTTATTCTCTTTATTTTGTTTTCAATTCTATTAGGAAAAGGATTTGAATTGTAATCCTACTTCCAGTTGGTTTTGACTTGTAGAAAAAAAAAACACAACTCTATAAATAGAGGATGGTCTTGAGGGAATAACTCAACTACTCAGTAGTATTTCTTTTGAAAGACTTTAGGACATAATAGATTTTTTTTTAGAGAGCTTTTGACAAGAGAAGAGAGAGGAGAGAAGAGAGAAGAAAAAGGTTTGTTTTGCTGCATTTTTCCCTTCGACCAACAAACTTCAGATTGTATTTCCTGATTAATTAACCGTTGGATCGAGATGAAATTTGGATTGAGTGTTCGTGACATATTAATGGTTGATTTGAACGGTGGAGATCGAATTCAGAGGTTAGTATGATACTGTTTTTAGGCCCGAACAACAGCTGTGTTTGGATGGTCTTTCTTTATATTTATCTTTTGGTTGGGTATTAATGAAGAAAGGTAAGTAATAGCTTATGCTTCGAGATAGTTGAAAGTTCAAGACAAGAACTGTCTTAGTTATAGCTTAAACTTGATGGTGGTGGTGCTTGCATTAAAATTGTAGAGGCATTTATTTATAGTGTGTATTGCGAGGTGTTTAGTATAAGTTTTAATAAGAGAAATCTAAATGTAATGCAATGGATATGGAAGTTTCTCAAGGATTATGGAATGATTAATCTTTATCGTATGGACAAAACAAATGTGCTAGTAGATTACTTAGGGCGAAATACAGTGAGTATGGGTAGTCTACCTTTGTTACATGAGGTGAGATGCTTATTCATGTTCGATAGTTGGTGATGGAAATTTGTGCACGACTTACGATAAGGTGTTATAAGGAGAAGTCAAGGAAGAAATTCTTGGTGGTGAATGAGTTTTAAGTATTATAGACTTAATTATGTTCTTCCAATATGTGAGCTGACTAGATTAATCATGAAAGAGTTCGATAGTTCAATTTTTATTTTTTTTATCTAGAGGCAATTGGAGTATATTTTATTTTGAAGCAATATTATCGATAGTATCGTATGAAGGGATTGAATTTGTATCTCGTGTTTGAATTGTTATCAAGAAAATTATGAGCACCAAAAGCATGAAAGTAGGAATTAAATGATGCTTTTATACTAGAGTTGGAGTGGAAATATATTGTTATGAAACTTTTGGCAGGGTTGCCACGTATCTTGTGCAAGTTTGACGTTATATAGGTTATAATGGACCGATTGACCAAGTGTATATATTTTATATTAGTTCAGATTACTTGTAGTTTGAATAAGTTAGTCTAGATTTACATTCAGGAGATAGTTACCTGTATGAGATGCCCATTTTAAATTTATTTGAGATACATAATTGATATCTCATGTCTGGATGTCTATGCATATGGAGTTGGTACTAGGTTCGATTTTATTACAAGCTTTCACCTTCAATTTGATGGTCTGTTGATAAACTATTTTGGTCTTAGAGGACATGTTTCAGGCGTGTGTGAGCAACTTTAGTGGTGATTGGGTCAAGTTCTTATTTTTAGTAGAGTATACATAGAAAAACAATTATCATTTGAATAGTGAGATAGCGTCATTCGAGATATTGCATGGTAGGACATATTGATATCCAAAAGATAAATATGATGTATTGAGCTGATTGGGTTGTGGGACACTGATCGATTGAGAAAATTCTTATATAAGGTCAAGTCCTTCAAGATAGGTTTCTCATCGCTTAAAAACAGGTGAGAGTTATACAAATTAAAAAGGTTCGTGATTTATAGTTCATGATTGGAGAACATGTTTTGTTAAAGGTTTCACTCATAAAAGGTGTGATGAGAATAAAAAAGAAAGGAAAGTTGAACTTGAGTTATATTTATTTTTTTTATTGTTGAGTGTAATAGTAATGTTTTTGATATTGAAAAAGTATCATCTGGATGATCAGGCTACTAAGGAGTACAATTCAAACATATAGACCAGATATCTCTAACTTTTTTAGCGTCTATTGATATCCTATTATTTTACCGTTCGAGGACGAACGTTTGTTTTAGTGGTAGATGATGTAACGACCCGCTAGGTCGTTTTGAAAACTAGGACTAGTTTGACTCCATTTAAAATTTAAAGGGGTATTTTTAAACTATTAGATAACTATGAGTACCCAATTGATGAAACTTTTATTAAATAAGTAATATAGATAATAGGTTAGTGGGGTTTCACGGTTAATAAACTCTTGTTTAGAAAAAAAAATGGAAGCGAAACCTTACCACAGGCGACCAGCGAGAGGGAGAAAAATCATAGCCATTGTTCAGGTAAAGATATGAGATATTCGTTCTTTTCAATTCTATATATAGTAATATATTGTCGGAGGGCTTGGGATTATGTTATTATTTTATGCTATATTGATAATGGGTGATAAGAAATAATGGGTAAGTTGGTGATGATTACTAAATTATATTACATTGTTAGCAATTGGGTTAGTATTCAAAATATATATATATATATATATATATATATATATAAATCGATCGAAGTCGAATAGTTGAACGGCTGCATGTTAATGTTTTCTGTGATTTTTGTCAAAAGAATTTATTATATATATTGTTAGTTTCAGAATGGTAGGAATAAGATTGAGCCAATCATTGTCAATGATTGCCAATGATTGGAATTTGATAAATATTCTAGAAAATTGGCACTTGTTTACAAATGGGTTTCTGCAAAAACATTAATAATAATAATGTATACAATGATAATAGATTTTTTTAATTGGTAATTAATTATTAGGTGTTATTTTATATGATCTAACATTGAGTTTTAGTCTATTTGAAGAGGTTAGAGTTAAGTTCTTGGCTTGAAATTTAGCAAGTATGAAAAATTTGGCATGCCAATATATATCAAGATTTGGAGTTTGTTGAAAGAAATGAGTGAGTGTTAGCGTCTATGATAGACATATAATAATTTGAATGTCTACAAAAATTGCTTACTTACGAATATTGCAAAATTGGTAGATTGGGAACGTTCCGAAACCTTGCGAAAAGGAAAGGAAAAATCTTAAAAGATTTGTGGCACAAGCTCGGCATCTAAGGTATGTTAAGACTTGTTAGACTTGTTGAAGGACGTTTTCCTAATTAAAGATTAAAAATAACAATAGACAAAGGGGTAAGGGAAAAATATGATGGTCTCGTATCAATGGTGTGACGGGCATTGGTATGAGTACCGGTGTTATAAAACGGAAAATTTCTATTATAGAATGTGGGTTGAAATTTGAGAATGCCAAAGCATATGGGCATTAGCTGATATATTATTGACTTGAATTCCTTGTGTGATTGTGTTTATTTCACCCGTATAGTTGAGATAATTGAGGTGGTTATGTATTATATTCATATTGATTGATTGAGATGCATCATCATCCCCTCTATTGAAACAATATTGTGCACATGCATAGAGATGAGACTGAGTATAAGTTGGGCACGTGGAGATCGTCCGTGCTGGGGATGGTGAGATGTTAAGATTGTAATTTGGGCACGTGGAGACCGTCCATGCGAAAATTATTTGATATTATGATAGTGCATTGAGATCGTCCGCACAGACACGTGGAGATCGTCCGTGTCGGTATATGGACCTCGCGAGTCCCCCATGGGTCATGAACTCTCGATGTATTTTCGAGGAGTATCATGTATATACGGTTGAGTGAGTACTGGGTATTCTGAGACATATCATTACATGGTATCATATTGCATTGCATTTCATCCCATCATTCATTCTTGATGATTTTATGTTTCGTTTGGTGTTTGGAAAATACTTAATGTTGATTTCCTTTATTGATGAAACTTAAATAGTAAGTGTAATATATATATATATATACTTGTATAATCTAAGAATTTATTTTCTTATATAACTCCCGTCACTACTTCTTCGTTGTCGGTCAATGAGACATACTGGGTACACGTGGTTTCGTACTCATACTACACTTGCTGCACTTTTTGTGGTGCAGATTGAGTGATTGACTTTCAATTTGGGAACGTTCTTCGAGATTGGATATGAGTTTGAATTATCTTGGAGTTGTGGTGTGCTGTTTGGGATATTCTGCGGCCCACACCTTCAGTCTACCTCTATTTATTAGGTTATTTTGTTATGCTGATAGGATAATTCTTATGTTTAGATTTTTATATTAGTTTGGATTTGTATCATATTGTAGAAGCTCTTGTACTTATGACACTAAATCTTGGGGTAGTTTTATTTATATTCCGCATTTATTTGAATACTTAGTATGTTAGATATTAGTTTGATACTTATCTTTCTCACGTTTAAGTTGAATTGGTGATACTTGTTGGGTTGGCTTACCTATCGGTTGGGAACATAGGTGCCATCACGACTCGTAATTTTTGGGTCGTGACAGGTGAAAGGCGATCTCCTTGGGAGGGATGTAAAGGAGTCATAGGTCACGGGTTCGATTCTTCCTTGAGGCTGCATGCCAATAAGAGGGGATTAAAAGAGCGAATGGCCGCCCATGACAGAGACAATACCTGAATATGTGAATCCCGAGGGGGTTGTCAACAAAAAAGGCGCCTTTTATCACCAATATTACTGACTTATTTTCTAAATAAATTTCATCCAAGAATATACACTAATTAATAGGAATACTATAATAAAATACTTATATCAATTATTATTATTTCTTAACGACATATAAAATTAACGAATCAATAAAAATGAACAGAAAGAATAATATCTATGCTAAACGTGTGAGAATATAACACAAAACCAGTTTGTAGTGGGTAAATGTTATTCCATCTCTTAGCAATTTGACAAAGGACGGTTCTAGTTTTATGCGTTCAATTTTGACAATAATTTATAGTGTATATATATACTTTTAACTTCTTTTTAAAGTCCAATCATCTCCGATTTTGTTAAGCTAATTACTTCGATTAATTCAGATTTACATTTAGTAAACCCTATAAGGTATTAATAGTAACATTTTTTTAAAAGAAAAAAATAAAAATCACGATGTATCTTATTTGAACGTCACTATTCAACTTGTACTAAAATTATTTAATTTGCACCTAATTATTTGACAAACATCAAATATGTGATCTTTAAATAAAGTTTCGTACGACTAAAATCCGACATTTCTACTTTAGTCGGTGGTATGCTTAGCTAAATGCCTCTTTCATACAACGTAGTTGATTCCCATGCATGCATGAAAATAATTCCTATCTCTATATATATTTGATTTATTATAACATATCATAAAGCATCACTTAAATCTCCACATTAATTCTTACTAATTTTGAGTAATTTAACTTAATATAGCAAATGGCTTCAAAAGCTTTTCACTATCAAGGCAATCACAAATTCTGCAAAACACAAAAGGTGCAAGAAATTTCTTTCAATGTATATTAAGTTATGTTCGAGTTTCTATTTTTTTTTTAAAAAAAAATATGAATTATGTTATTTTTGTTGTTTGTAGGGTTATATAGTTTATCCGAAAGCACTTGATATTATTTGGGGAAATGATAAACGCTTCTGGAAGTTACCCAAATATGAGTAAGAACTAAAGGGTGCTAATTAATAAGTTTATATAAATCAATTTAATTGGCTTAACATACGGTATATTTTTTAATATCAACTAATATGTTGTTGGTAAATGTATTTGAATTACAGAAAAGATGGTGCAGAACTTATACAGATAAATTGGTTGGAGGTAACTGGTTGCATCGACGATATTAATATAGCGAAGAAAACATTATACAACATTGAATTTACAATGTCATTGATGGTTGATGCATTCGGTTGGAACGACTCACCAATATATCTTATGGCTAAATGGGGAGATAATACTCAAAGAAAGGTGAATTTGGCAACTAAGGCTAATGACAAAAAGATGATATCAAAAGCTATTACGATAACAAAAGGGAAGGGGAACAATGTTAATAAGATTTATTTTGGATTGTATGAAGTTTGGAACAAAAAGTGGAAAGGAGGTCTGAAAATACATTCAGTAAACTTAATAGAAATCTAGAAATTGGATAAATCGAGTGTTGTCATTCCGTATATCAGAATTTAAAATAGAATAAGCTCAAATAAAAAGTTTTATTATTGTTCACGTATTTCGGAGTGTGTTTTTTCTTAAATAAAATTTGTAATGGTATTTATATTTGTATTGCTCACATCATGAATGAAACTATGAATATTCCCAATCCTATTGAGCTTATTAACTTAATGATAATTAAAAAGTTGAATATTACGTGTGTTCTTCTATAAGAAGTGAAAATACACAGATTACCTTTCAACTTTAATAATCTGGAAAAGACATTCACATATTTTAATTTTATCAGTATTTTCTTAATTGTGCGTTGTATTTTGTTTATGAACATGTTAAACAAATTTCATGTGTTGAAGTGCTTTACATGCACCACAAATATGTCACGGGATAAATATTGAAAGGTAAGTAAAAACATTATTGATCATACGGGATAAGATGAGAAAAAAAATATTTTTCCTTATCACTCTTTTTTGCGCTCCCTTCCTCTCATTTTATATACAGGAGTTTGATGTAAGAGCTAAATATTTCATTTTGATTATAATTTTTTAAGATGAAATTTATTCATCACAAAACTATACGCAAGTATTACAAGAATACATAAATACTCCCTCCGTCTGATTTTATATGTCACCTTTTTTACTTCACAACTGCATTAAGAAATAATGTAACTTTGTCCTTCTATTTTTATTTAAGTTTTCAATTAATGAATATGAATTAATTTATTTTGATTAATTAATTTAACCAATGAACATGAATCATTTACTTAACTTTATTAAATTGGTCAAATGTATATTTTCAAGGCTAACAACTTCAAGCATAAAAAAGAAAGAATATGATAATTTATGCATTGACTTTATGAAATAACAAGTATTATGAACCAACTATTTACAGGACATATAAAATGGGACAGTGGGAGTAATGATTAAAAAATGTTTTTAAAAACTTAGAGAAAATTATATTTAAAGAATACTTTCACGCAATATGAGATGGAGGGAGGTGTATTATAGTAAAATTACGTTTTATTCATAAAAAGCTTTTATATATCATATCATATATTTATATAAAAGAGAACCCTAGTCTCGCCTACGTGGCATCATCACAAGCAAGAATTTCCTTTTAAATTTATTTAGTTCCAGAATTAGCTTTCTCTTTCATGAAAAGATGTGACTTTTATGAAAAATTGTGACTTTGATAAAGAGTTGCGTCTTCTAGCAAAAGTTGTGACTTTTATAAAAAGTTGGGACTTTAATGAAGAGTTGCGACTTTTATGAAAAATTGTGACTTTTATAAAAAGTTGCGACTTTAATGAAAAATTCTAATCTAATGAAAAGTTGTAACTTTTATGAAAGATTGTGAACTTTGAGAAGGATTGCAACTTTTCTAAATAGTTATAACATTTCTGGTAAGGCATAATATACAGTTGCTCACACTACCCTTTGTTTGTTATAAATAAATGGACTTCCTCTCATTTTAAAAAGAACAACAATTCTTATGTTCTTCTTCTACTTTCACAAAATTAAATATTTTTGTGTATTTTACTCCTGTTGAATGACTTTTATTGACACCATTGTTTTTGTATCAATAAGTTGGTGAATAAAATTGTTTCATCCTGAGAGGATATAATTCTTTAAACATGTAATATTGGAGGGGAATAGTTTTCTTAAAGGAACATTATGCATTCAGTGAATTCGATTTTTCCTTTCTGTTTCATTCTTTTTTTTACATATCCTGGTATATTCTTTTACACTCATTAATTTATATTTATGATATTAATTGTTGTTTTCGAGTACATGTTTTAAACTCTGTTTTTATGTTAGTGCAAAGTTATTGTCTCTGGTTATATTGAACATATACTCATATAGTATGAATATTCATTAAACAAAAGATAATTCTTGTACTCAGTTCAAATAATTTGTGTTTTGAAATTTTATATTAAAATTTTACAACTTAAAAATACTATCGAAGCTTGCATATTGTCTATTTTTATGTAGATATGAAATTTCTCACTAATCAATTGAAGGAGTTCCTTATGCAAGTTCAAAAATTATAATTGCTTTCATGTTAAAGCGTATAATTTTTTTGAAATAAAAATAACACTCCACACACATTTAAGATGATAAATATCAAGTTATAAACATACTTTTTGATAATAAACTACTTATAACATATTATTATCAAGTTATAGCATATCAAGAAAAAATATATTATTCTCATTAATTATTTAAATAATAATTTATTTATTTAAATAATTACATTTATTATTCAGTAACCTTTTTTAAATCAATCTATTTAATTAAATTAATTTTTTAAGTTACCTCTTTTAAACCAAATTATTTGATTAAATTATTTTTTTAAGTTACCTTTTTTAAACAAAACTCTTTAACTATTATTAATTAAATTAAACATTATATAGTTACCTTTTAAGAAAAATTACAAAATAATAGGGATTTTATCATTCTATAATAACTACCCACCACTATCTAAACCAAAACCAGTTTTTTTTAAAAACCGTCACACGCTATATTTAAAAAAAATAAAAATTCATCTTCCCCAAATATTTTAAAAACCAACTATAAGTAATTATTTAAATACTAATTAATAAGTTTAAATATTTATTTTTATTTTTACATTTAAATTTTATATAATTTTTAAATAAAATAAAAGGTAAACCGCGTTTACGTATTAATTGGTAAGTAGCACCAATTGTGGCATTTAAATTAATTTTAATTAATAATGGATAATTAACAAATTAGCACATAAATTATTCAGTTTCCTTAAAATGCTCAAACTAATTTAAATCAAATTAAAACATGATTTTTTTACTTTTTTTCTCTCTATCACATTTTTCACTCTCATGTTTGCTGAATTTTTACTCTTTTTTTTTTATTGAGTTTTTTTCATGTGAAAAAATTGGGATTTATTTTGATGGACAATAACTTATCAATATTAATTAAACATGGTGGCAGATGAGATTCGTCATGTTGGTATTTGTTATAGTTTTCTGATTTGTTTTTAGTAATCTATGTTAATTCATTGTATTAAGAGTATTATAAAATTGTATGATATTTATTTTTTTGCTTGGTAATTTTTTTTGTTATTTGTGGATATGTGTAATATTAATGAAATTGTTGGTGAAAAAATCGTATAAAATTGGTCAACATGATGTTAGTTGTCTGAATTGCATATTAATATGGTATGAAATATGAAACGCTAGTTTGTTTGTCTGTTTTCTATTTGTAAAGCAATGTTTGTATTATTTATTTTGACGTTTATAATATGAAATGTGTATTACTTCGATATTAAAGATTTTTATTTTATTTTTAATGGCATATTTTTTTTTTGGAACTGTTTTTAATGAGCATTGATTTTTCATGTTAGGTGATATCACGACGTTTGATATGTATGCTGTTGTTGAAGGACCAAAGAAGTACATAGTAAATTTAAATACAAGGTGTGTAGTTGTGGGAGATTTCACCATTCATGTAATTGCAGTTGTTAGATACAGAATACTTGCATGAATCATTGTTCTGTTCTACCTTTTATAGCCTGAAGAATTTCAGAGATGCATATGTCATCCCTGTTGAATCTATCGCCTGCGAGAGTACGTGGGATATACCCAATTATATTTCAAAGCCTAAATTGATGGCATCCGATCCAAGTAAATCAGTTAGAAAATCACATGTTGAACGTTGAAAGGAGTTTGCTGATGTGAAATTCAAAAGGTCAAAGGTTACTTGTAGTAGATGGCTTCAAGTTGGACATAACAGGAAAACATGTTCAAATTATCCTGCTAAAAAATAATTTCATGATTTTTACTTTTTGTTACACAACATGTTTTGTTTTATGGAATAAAATTGGTATAATTAATATTTGAGTAATTGTGATTTCTTAATATTGTCCAACTATAAAGGGAAAATATCCAAGTACCCCCTCAACCTATGCCCGAAATCCCAGAGACACACTTATACTATACTAAGGTTCTATTACCCCCCTGAACTTATTTTATATGTAATTTTCTACCCCTTTTTAGCCTACGTGGCACTAGTTCAAAAAAAAGTCAACCATCGTTGGGCCCACAAGATAGTGCCACGTAAGCTAAAAAGGGGTAAAAAATTATTAATAAAATAAGTTCAGGGGGTAATAAGACCTTAGTATAGTATAAGTGTGTCTCTGAGATTTCGAGCATAGGTTGAGGGGGTACTTGAGCATTATTCCAACTATAAATAATATTGAAACACATTTTGTGTCCGTTTTCAAATTTTATTTCTATACTAATATATAGTTAAATAAGAATCATACATAGTTCATACGAAAAACATATATATGAAACAACTTTTTAAGCATATAATTGTTCAATAAAACTCTTGTTAGAATAGTTCATACATAGATCATAGATAGTTCGCACAAGTTCATACACATGGATCAAAAAATATATGATACTTGTCATATTAAAACGATAATAAATCAAAAATGTAATATTATGCTCATACTAGTAGTAATCAGACTTCATACATATTTCATCCAGACAGTAATCAGACTTCATACATAATCAATAATTGAAGAAAGATTCATACAAAAAAGCCAACAAAATAGAAATATAAGTCATGCCCATACAATTAGTAATCAGACTTCATACATACAATTTATATATCAATTAAAATATAATCCAAACACTGTCATATAAATAGACAACCAAATCAATTCATACACAAAGCATGAAATGAAATTCTAAGGTATTTTCATACACAAATCATACAACAGTAATACATCAATGTATATATCAATTCATACAACATTTATACACAAGTCATACAAACTAATACATCAATCCACACAGAATTCATATGATATTAATACACATTACCAGTGTTTGAATGATGTTGGAATTGATATATAAATTGATGTGTGTATGAAATCTGATTACTAATTGTATGGGCATGACATTACATTTCTAATTTGTTGGGTTTTTTGTATGAAGTCTGTTACTAATTGTATAGGCATGACATTACATTTTTAATTTGTTGACTTTTTTCTATGAAGTCTGATTACTAATTGTATGGGCATGACATTACATTTCTAATTTGTTGGCTTTTTTGTATAAATCTTTCTTCCATTATTGATTAGGTATGAAGTCTAATTACTGTTTGGATGAAATATGTATGAAGTCTTATTACTACTAGTATGAACATGATATCACATTTTTGATTTATTAACGTTTTAGTATGACAACTATCATATATTTTTTGATCCATATGTATGAACTTTGTACGAACTATGTATGATCTATGTATGAACTATTTTAATAAGAGTTTTACTGTACAATTATATGTTAAAAAGTTGTTCCATATATATGTTTTTTGTATGAATTATGTACAATTCTTGTTTAACTATATATTAGTATACGAATAAAATTTGAAAACAGACAAAAAATATGTTTCAGTATTATTTATATGGATAATATTAAGAAATCACAACTACTAAAATATTAATTATACCAAATTCATTCATAAAACAAAACATGTTATGTAACAAAAAGTAAAAATCATGAAATCATTTTTTAACAGGATAATTTGAACATGTCTTCCTGTTATGTCCAACTTGAAGCCATCTACTACAAGTAACCTTTGACCTTTTGAATTTCACATCAGCAAACTCCTTCCAACGTTCAACATGCAATTTTCTAACTGATATACTTGGATCGGGTGCCATCAATTTAGGCTTTGAAATATAATTGGGTATATCTCACATACTCTCGTAGGGGATAGGTTCAACAGGGATGACATATGCACCTCTGAAATTCTTCAGGCTATAAAAGACAGAATAGAAATATGTTTCATGCAGTTTCTTGTATCTAAGAATTGCAATTACATGATCACATGATATTTCATAATGGTGAAATCTCCCGCAACTACACACCTTGTATTTAAATTTACTATGTACTTCTTTGGTCCTTCAACAAGAACATACGTATCAACCGTCGATGGTATTACCTAACATGGAAAATTAATGCTCATTAAAAACAATTTCAAAAAAAATATGTCATTAAAAAATAAAATAAAAATATTTAATATCAAAATAGTACACATTTCATACTATAAATGTCAAAAATAATACAAACATTGATTTACAAATCAGAAACAGACAAAGAAACTAGCATTTCATATTTCGACCAATATACTATTTTTTCACCAATAATTCCATTAATATTACACATATTCACAAATAACAAAAAAAATTACTAAACAAAAAACAAATATAGCTTTCATCATCACAAAAAAAATTTATTAAACAAAAAGAAACTAAACAAAAAAAATATAGTTTTCATACAGAATTTTATCAACATTTACCTTCATATGCCAAACAGAAACATATATTCTAATTTCAACAAAAAGAGAAACTTCATACATAATTAATACAAGTTTCATATAAGGTTCATACACGATTAATACAACTTTCATACTTCAACGATCCACATAATTATAAATACTTATTTTTTGACTAGTAACTAAATACACTGTACCATCAAATTCATTTTTTATATTTTGTTCATAAATCAAGTATTACGCGAATCATCAATTTTATTAAAACTCAAACACATATACATTTACAGCTGTTTTTCAGATACGGTATATATACCAAAACATTGTTTCATCCCAAAAAAATAAGCTATAATCTATATCAGATCTTAAAATAATCAAAAAAAAATCGGCACAATGTTCTCCATGTTAAAACCCAACAAATCATAATCAAAATCAACAAATCATAATTAAAACCAACCTGATGAATTCCACATTCCACCATTTTAATTAATATCGACACAATGTTCTCCATCATAGCAAATCAATTTTTTTCCAACGTCAAAATTTCTTCAATTACTAAAAATAAATGAACTGATATCTGCTACAAATCTGAAAGAATAGTGAAAATTGGAGGGAAAAAACAGTTTGTACGTTGATGTCAATTTGTTAGAGCTTTTTAAGGAATTAAATCAAAATTTATTCTCATTTAAACTAATTTGAGAGATTTAAGGCAATTAACTAATCTGAATATTTTTTAAATTTCCTTAAAACGTGTTAATCAATTAACACCAATTAATAATTGTATTTAATTTAGTAATAAAGGATGTCATTTTCCATTTATATTTTTGTCAGTTTTTTTTATTCAATTTTTTTTAAACAATTTTTTTTAATTATTTCAAATTAACATTAAGTTTATAATAATATGCTATAGCTTGAGATATTAAATGTTATATATTGAAATACAAACTCTAATGCTATATCTTGAGAATATTACTATAGAAAATGCTATATACCTAATTTACACTTTTTTGAAATATGTTAACGATTTTTGGAATTTTCTCCTAAGACATGTATCACAATTGTACAATCCATCCAACTTAAATATTTCTTTATATTACGAAATGTCTTTGTGTGTGTGTGTGTGTGTATATATATTCTTATTTTTTTTACTTATTTTCCCTTTAATGTTGATTAAAGAACCAATGATTTCTTATTTCGTATATAATTCATTCATTAGAGATTCTTGAGTTATGTGATCATGACAAATAATAAAATTCATCTTGGAGTATGCAAACACTTTTGTTCAAGTCCTTGATCAAGAAGTTAAACATCTTGAATTTCTTAATTCTATCTAGTTATTGTCTCAGAGTGTGACAAACCAGAACAACCAGTAGGTACAAGTTTTGATAAATGCTAATGTTGGGTCAACTATAGCTAGAGTTTGGAATTTTTGTAGGATGAATCCTCTTGATGAGTTCCTAGTATCGTATTATTTAAGAACTTATTTTCTCATTATTTTTAATGTATAGATATTAGTAAAAAAAAATTAATTACAAATTCAATGCAATTTTTGCGCGGATAAATTACCTAGTATATATATATCAGTGAAAAGTGATCCCCTAAAGCCTTGTCGATCCCCTAAAGCCTTATCAGAGTAAGTGTGACGCCTTGCACTTTTCCAACTATGATAGCAACTGTTGTGGTGACATTGACACTAATTAACTAACGTTATGTGAAATTTCTGTAATGTTTTTCACTAGAAACCAGTGCCTTCATGCATGATTGATTTATTTGTAACTTTGTACGTATATACTCGTTCACTTTTACTTTTATCACATTTGAATTTGATAGGACTCACTAAGAAAACAATAATTGACACGATTGATTGTTGTTTAGTACTAATTAAGTCTTAATATGTTACAAGTGACAAGTAAAAGTGAATCTAAATTCTTGTATTGAAGTTGATCAAAAAGGTATAAAAGAAAGAGATCAAGTTAGAGTAATAATAGGTAGAAGAAAAGTATCATATTCAAGTAAGGTACACTTGACATAAGAGTAAGGTACATCCTTCAACATTGTTCACAAAATTTCAGTTCTTTCTTTTTCATCTCCGATTACTCGATACATATAATTTCTACATGCAAAATTCAATACTTGCTAGGCATAAATGATGTCTATAAATCATATCAAGGCTGCCTGGATTGCCTATAATGTGCAATCTTTTTGCATCCTAAGCCTCTTCATCCAAGCTCTATTGCTTCTTTTAGCACCATTCAGGAAGAGAACAGGCAGTAAAATCCTGATGGTGTTTGTTTGGTCAGCATACATGGCTTCTGATTGGGCCCCTGCTTTCATTCTCAATCTCATTGTAAATTACAGCAAAACAAGACATGACAAGGCAGAACTTATGTCACTTTGGGCTTCTTGTATGTTGCTGCACTTGGGAGGTTCTGATCACGCCATAGCATTTTCCCTCGAGGACAATGACCTCTGGTTTAGGTATGCCTTCACGTTTGTTTTCATGTTCCTGTCCTCTGGCTACGTCTTCTACTTATCCTTCTCCCAAGTAAACTATCTTTGGATCCCAAATGTCCTAGTGTTCCTCGCTGGGATCATCAAATGTTACGAGAGGGCACGTGCTAGGTTCATAGGGAGTATGGATAAGTCCATAACGTTGAGTCATCGTAAGTATGAAGATGTTGTGAAGAAGAAGTCTTCAGAAGAACCTCACAATTTCCGAGCAAGAGAGCTGGATGATGTGGAGGTTATACAACTTGCGTATACAATATTCAGGGCCTATAAAGGTGTTCTGGTGGAGCACAAGTTCACTTTTGAGGAGTACAGTAGAATTCAAAAACTCCTGCAAAACAGAACGGATCTGTTTGCTTTTAGAATCGCACAGGCTGAACTCGAGATTCTACATGATCTTCTATACACAAAGGCACAAATTTTTCATGAAAGTTTTGGGAACTCAGCTCGATCTGTCTATTGGGTTCTACTTACTGCAGCATTGGCTTCTTTCTCTTTGTTGGTGAGGAACAACAACCAAAAGCAATTTGATCCGTTCGATGTGGGACTAACCTACAGCTTACTCATTGGAGGTATGTTTTTGGATGCCGTTGCTTTTGTTGTATTGCTTTATTCCTCAACCTTCACAATTGCCACAATGTCAAGGGCAAAGACGAGGCCAATCACTTGGGTCGTCAAATTCCTCAAAGCTTTGAAGTGGCCACGGCCACGGGCTCTATGGTGTTGGAGACCATCTCTCCAACAATTCAACCTCATAAACTATGGTTTAAATCGACCTCCAAAAGCATGGGAATGCATAATTGATTACCTACACCTTACAAATTATCTTGATGAGATGATATATGTGAAAAACAAGAGTCTTTCTCCTTTATTGGAAGCTGAAATTCTAAGACAAATAGAAATATGTATAAATAGGCACGACTGGGATTGTAACTCGTATGCTTCTAAATTCACTAAATGCACCAGCAAGTTCTCTATGTCGAAGGAGCTTAACAAGAACGAGTTCCTCATAGTATGGCACATTGTGACAGAGATTTTCTTTAATGTTGATGTACCTGAGGCAAATATTGGATCCGATTCAAGAGAGTTGAAAAACCTTAGAGAATGTTCAAAGTCTCTATCAGACTACATGGTTTACATTCTTATTTTTCGACCTTTCTTCATGCCTGTTCCTAACAAGAAAAAGATAGAAGAGACCAACAACAAGATAAAAATATTGCTTCATGAAAAGAAACATTTAAGCCAAAAAGAAGCTTGCAAAGAGATCATGAAAAAAGCTGCTGAGGGGAGCATTCTTCAGGAATCGTTCTTGTATGAAGCTTTTAATGTTGTCAACTGTTTGCAAACTGAACCTCATTGGTGTCAAGACAGAGTTAAATGTTGGAAGATTATTCACAAAACTTGGATCGCGATATTATTTGATGCTGCCAAATGCTCTGCACCACGTGCTCATGCACAATATCTTGTGAAAGGTGGTGAAGTTTTATCCTTAATCTGGTTGTTGGGTGCTAACTGTGGATCCATGGCTCACTTTGCATTTTTTGAAGATTCTGATGAGGAAAACCAAGATAGAAATAATGGCTAGGCTCGAATCGATGTATGACTAAAGTTTAGGAATGTAACATATCATGTGAAGAAGAGCATCATACCAGTTGGCATCTTTTGTAGTGTTAAAACTTATGAATAAAATTGAGCTATGGATATGTTCATCGAGTACTTTTACATATTATTGATACCATGAACCATGTAATTTTACATGGACGATGTACTCAATTCTTGTGAATTATGGGGGATTTTTGTGTCATATAGACAATGTATATACTTGTGTAAAAAGCTTACCTGCACCTAGTGTTTATTACACACCAAACCATACTAATTTACACGGTCAAGTCATATATTAAGGTGGTAAAATGTATGATCAGTTAAGTTTTTACTGTATTCCTACCCTACTAGAAACATAATTGAATGAAATTATCTAATAGTAACAATCTCCACTTCTTTTTTCCATCTAAGCATCTCTATTTTTTGTTCTTTTACACGCTACTTCAAGTAGAGGTTTATGTTTCTCGATAACATGTTATTAGCACGAGTCTCTACTCAACTTCAAATAGAGATTTATATCTTTTTGGTGACTTTTGTATTATAGAAGATGTTAGCAGTAGGATCTTCCACACCACAGATGGGAGGTTCTTAAGCCAAAAACATCCCTAAGAATATATGCTTTCTTTTAAAAATTCTAACTTGGTTACCACTCAGAGCATCAGCATATATCTGGTTTTAACATAGATTACTTGACTTGGATAATTTTTTAGCAAAAAATATTATCATTTGTAAGCTTATCAAGGCAATTGATTTCTACATGAGTTGTGGAATACTTCGCAAAAGAGCAAAACCAAAGAACAACAGCAGTAGCAGCAACAATATTAGACGTCTTCCGCGTAAATTGGAAGAAATCTTACAATATGAAGAGCCTGATGTGGAAGTACTTTTGGATGAACAAATCAGGGTATATGAATATCCCCAATTACAAAACTATCCATGTTTTATAGTCTATATATATATATATGGGCGTGTTCGTCTATATTAATCAATGTATTATATATGCTACAGTACTGGATTGATACAAAGACAAAGGCAAAGTGCTTCTTCTTGTATGCCAAAAATCTACATGTCCTATGGTCAGAAGAAAGCAGCAAGTGGAGTCTGCCCCAATATAAAGAGCATCCAAGGTAATTTAATCTACATTATGAGATATATCTCTTACCTTTTAGTAGACTTTCATCAATTTCCAATGTCTTTTTGAGAGCAGTTGAAGGCTCTCTCTGACAAGGGGTTTATTAGGCCAAGCGTCTCACCATGAGGCTCACCTGTCTTGTATGTCAGAAAGAAGGATAGGTCGCTAAGGATGTGTATGAAGAAAAAAAATATATTGGTGACATGTTTAGGAAGTATTAATCAATCCTCCGCATTTCCACTTAAGGGGCATTTCTACACTAAGATATAGAATGATAGATGTTATGAAAATAGGGACAACAACCTGCAGGAAGTCAAGCTTAAATGCCTTTTGTTATTCTGTTTTTGGTGTACTAATGTCTACTCCAATGAGACTGAGTCAATCATAGATGGTTTAGGATCCATCTAGTTCCTCGTTTCGCATTGGAAAGACTTTAATCTTTTTCTTCTTTTTGTAAATATGGTTTTTCAGAACTACCTAAGTACTGACTGAAATACAAATGTTACTAGTGTCAAAAAAGATATAGAATGTTAAAACCGCACATAGACACAAAAATGCATTTATTTTCAATTGATTATGTGTGCAGTGATCAACCTGTTCAAGTTTACGAGATGGAAACAGTTCTATCACTAGCTGTTGGTGGAAGTTTTGATGCAGGAAAGCTTTCGAGGGGAGTAGAGTACAAAGTTTCACTTGTGGTGTTATTGAAGAAATTTCTCTCAGGATGGGAATTTCCACTGCAAACTATACTTGTTAAGCCTGATGGTACCGAAGAACATCAAAGTACTGAAGATCTTATGGAAAAGCCAAAAAGAAAATGGATAAAAATTCAACTAGGGACTTTCATGATTCCACAAGAGATGGAAAGTATCACAAATTTGGAATTCTATGTGCATGAAAGGAAAGGTAGAAAACTTAAGATGGGACTGGTTATTAAAGGTGTTGAAGTTTCTGTCTAAATTCTTCTACAAAATATTATGAGTAAACAAAATAAAATTTAACAATAATAGAGATGTCATATTTCTCAAACACAAGCATTTCAATAACATTAGTGTGTTTGCTGCCAAAAGGGCGAAAAAGTTCTATGCACTGAGTACTTACCATGTAAAAATAGTTACACAATCAGGTCACATTTATAAGGTAATAGTTTTGACTGACGATCTAGAAAAAAAAATGTTAAGTTACACAGATGATTGTAAACTATCATTTCAATAAGTATGGTCATATGGTGTCGTTGACAGATGCCAAACAATGCAAAAACCCATAGTGAACCCCATTCCCCCCCCCCCCCCACTACTTAAATGATTTCACTTGGGTTCTTGCCAAGTATTAATCCACGATGCTCTTGTAACTGATTGAATTTCCATATCGTTAATCAAGGATTCAAATCAGAGTGTCAATTTACACGAAGAAGAAGAAAAGATAAGCTACTTTACAAAGCAATTCATCGACAATTGAAGGAATTAATTCTTTAGTAGAAGAATAACTTGTAGGAAGGGTGAATTCGTCAAAAAAAAAAAGAGAATCAGATGCTTTAAGATAAGATTTTGAGTCACTTATTTAAAAGAAAAAAACAGCATAGCATCAAACTTTATGGCAAAATATCAAGTAGTCATAAAGCTTGTTTTTCTCCATATCTAGATAATATAATATTAGACTTGCAGAAAATTGTTCAATAATCTCTTAAGATGGGTGCAAAGCAATCAATTAAGAATCCAAAAGATAGAGAGCGAACGTCTGTGAGGACAGAAGAACCAAGTGAGCTAAGACCAGAAATAAGTAAAACTGATGTCAATTATAATGAAGAAACAACAATTATAAGAGTCCAGCCTCCATGTATAAGACCTAAGCTTCCATATTATCTGAATAAGATCTTGAAAGAATCAGAATCTCCGTTGGAGATTGATAGATTGTCCATGGAGCGACTATATAATGGAGTCTACCTCAAACAGAATAAGAAGGTAGAGCAACTTAAGTTTCCCTTTCTTCTTTTTCTCTCCAAACTTCTTTTTATCTTATCTTATACAGAAGTATGTATGATCCTATTTCAAAATAGCTATGCAGTTGTAATTATATACAACATTTTTATGATAGTCTTCTAATAATTCTTCATTTATTTGAAGTTCACAGTGTTATGCAATCTTTCAAATAATATTAGTGATATGATATGCAGAAGTACTGGATTGACAGAACGAATAACGCAAACTGCTTTATGCTATATGCAAAAGATCTCTCAATCACATGGGTAGAAGACAATCGTTACTGGAATTGGGTAGAAATAAAAGAGACAAGGTAACAAAGTCAAGATATACTGTCTGATTCAATTTATGTGATTCTATTTCCTTTTCGGCCTGCAAAAAAGAATGAAAATTTTGGTAACAGTTGAACTTAAACTTCATATTTTACCCATGAGATGAACTTTTATATTCACACAACTGTTGGGACGTGTTTGAAACTACAAGTTTCAAAAGTCCTGCAGCCACACATACATTATTACATGATAATCTGCGAGGACCTAGCTAATGCTTTTGAATTTACCACTTTTTGCAGCGATGAAAAAATTTTAGCAGCAGAACTAAAAAGTGTGCGTTGGCTGGAAGTTTGTGGGAGGTTTGATACAGAAGCACTTACGCCAGAAAAATTGTACGAGGTTGTGTTTGTGGTGAAGATAAAAGAATATGCAGATGGACTGGAATCAATTACATTGAGGCTTATCATCCCAAATAAGTCGAGCAAAGATGTTACAGTAAATCTGATGAATGTAACAGCAAGAGAACAATGGATAGAAGTGCCAGTAGGTGAGTTATTCACAATCAGTGAGCTTAAGAAGAAGAAGAAGAGGGAAGAGATTGAGATTTTTCTATATGAAACCGAGAAACTGAATTGTAAACAGGGTTTAGTCATCAAAGGTATTGTTATTCGTCCCAAAGTGTCCTGAGATTTTCCGTCTGGTTGATATACAAGAATGACTTTGGAGGTGGATGATCTTGAACTTTTAATCTTGCGCCCCATGAACAGAACATCAAGTATCGACTTTTGGCGTCAAAGGTTTAACCATGTAGCAAAAGTTCAAGACCACCTATTTCCAAGGTCATTAGATGTTAATATATTTCCTAAAGAATAAGAAGCTTATGCAATTTATTTTGGAGATATAAGTTTGTTCAGTTCAAAATTCAGTGACTAATGACCTGCCACTCTATCCTTTTCCACTAACTACAAATGCTTTCTTTCGCGGCAACATTTAATTGTAATCCACAATGTGCGTCTAACTCACACATCAAACGTTGCAGTAGTATTCACCAAAGCCCTGGGCTTGACCTCCTATGTACTCTTCCTTGAAAAAAAAATCTGAAAGTCTCTCCTCAATGCTTGAATCTTTACTGAATGACTTGACTCAAGGATAATTATCTCCTTTGAGGATTTGAAGGTTTGCAGGATACTCTTTTAACTTGTAAGCCAACAGCTTGAATTCTTGTATATTATGGATAAATAAGTTAGTCTAAGTGAATCCTAATACGAACATATCTTGAGCAAATGCATGCCACAGCGTAAAGCCCAGAAACTTTTGGGATTAAGTTATACATGATAAATTCATAGTTCACCCAGCAAGTAAGTTAGACCGGGTGTCAATCACCTTGCACCCAGTTTGGGGGGCGTGACACATCATCACCTTGTAAGAATTAAATCTTGAAAACATCATTATGTTAATGATGGCTTGATATCACGGTAACTGGAATAAACAAGGATTATACCTTCATTCTATCCCAGATTATCTGCTCACTCTTTCTTTAAACCAATTCATGCTTAAAAGAAATATAGTTCTGTTGCATTGTCCAAAGATCTTTGTGCGATGAGCACATAATTATGCATTCCTGCTAGAAGCTTAATGTGAAATAATATTTAACTTAGTATGAAAAAAACATGCATTGGTTGTGATGCTATGATCTATAAGATGAGAAGGAATATGGAAATATGAATAGCAAAAGGAAGAATATATATATTTGATAAGGACTGATCTGGACATAACGAAATAAAATCACCATATTCCTCAGCAGCAGCAGCAGCTTGCCGTATGATAAGACTTCTTCTATCAGGAGGTCAGGACAAGCATCTGATTCTGAAAGTATTGACCATACAAAGTGGTAACCAACAGTGCAATTAATAAGTAAAATAAAAAGCACTATTATTAGATCAATAAACATGAATCTTATTTCTCAGATCTATGTCTTAGAATTAATGCTATAAAGCTAGATTTTTTAATTTTAACTACATATCAGAAGAAGATAAAATGGCAAGCAATACACAATTCTAGCTGCAATATGTTCAGTATACAGCCACGAATAAACAAAAACCAGCCATCTGAAAGAAGGCACACAATTGTTATATAAAAGTAACAATATTTTGAAACCTTGCAATTTCACATGTTCTATCATGTTATCCACCTTATTTTTCAAGATAATAATTCCACTTATTATGGGCAGACATGTAATTATCTTGTACTTGACCCGGTCATGCAAAAATTCTTTTACACTACCACAGTATCACTATATAGAAGTAATTGATATGAAAAGGAGCCAGCAAGTGACTAGGGGTGAAATAACCAAGTATAATCAGGAGCAGAAAGTGCAGGAGGTCTAATAAAGTATTGCAGGAGTTCGGAATGTTTTAAAGGTGCTAAGTGCAAGCTATTTTTCAGATAGGAGGGTGTTTTTCCAATGAGGTGTAGCCAAATAGCTAGAGTAATGCAATTTTCAAAGTTTAGACATTCTCCAAATCCAGCAACATTAGTGAATTTATTACCAAAAAGGAAAAATCTACAGTCATTACTTTTTTTTTTATGACATGATGTATGGACCAACTTGGGTTCAACTCGACTAATTCCATGGGGTACCTTCTACCTCCCACCAGCATAGATACTGGATATCTGCAATCTCATAACTCATAACTTATTGTAAAGGAATAACCTTTTTAAGGTCTATCTGTGCTGGCATGAATCTGTTCATAGACAGTGCAAAGTGGAAGACAGGAATAAATTCTTAAAGTAGATTCCGACTCCACTCAAGAAAAATAAAATCAAAAGATGCTCAACTAAGAGAGTTTCAAAATAAAAACTCCCTTTATTCACGCGAATGACTAATGATTAGGCCGTCCAGAATACATACACCAGCATCCACAAAGAGTTCTTCTCAGAGAAATGGGGTCAGGGTTGTCACAAGATCAGGATTTACAACAAAATCAAGAACTAAGCAATGCTTCTCCTCAAGGCCACCATAGTGATGCTGCCGTACTCAATGAAGAACCAAGAAAGATTATGCCACAGAGCATCAAGAGTACTAAGACTAACAAGACAATGGAAGCCGCTAGAGTACTCAGATTTCCACATAATTATGAAGAAATCCTAAAAGAGGCAGATTCTTCAGTTGACAGATCCTCCATGGACAAACTATATGACCAGCTATATACGGGAGTATTTCTGAACCAAAAGCGCAAGGTAAGAAAAAATTGTCTAAGGCTCAATTTGAAACGCTGGACACCCTTCTGAAAAGGAAATTTTTCCTTTACCAAAACTTCTTTATTATACTATTTTCAAAAAGATTTTTTAACCTACTCACTCACATAACAACATTCATGTTTTTCAAGAAGTCAACTTAATCTCCATTTCTGAACCTTCTTTCATATAAAAGATTAACAAGACTCCAACTTTTACCTTAAAAGTCGTGTCCAAACCAAATGAGGCACCTAAATTTGTCCGGAGTAATAGATATATTTCTAGTGTTCATCCTTGAGAAGTTCGTTATTTTTTAATGTTGATATACAGTTTCAGTGGGTGATCACACTGGGTATGTTGTTATTTGTATATACGGGTTCTACAGTCCCTACATACTATTTGGAAGCATATATCTACTTTATGAGCTTATGTCATGCTCTCTGTATATTTTGTTAAAGCTTAGAATTCTGCCTTCAACTTAACCCCAAGAGAAGCATGTCCTCTTGTGACTTGTTAGACCAATTCTGTTATGCAAGTTCAACTAGTCAATTAAGCCCAATCACTTGAAATTATAGTTTTATTCTGTAGCCTTATCTACTTCTATGGCTATACTTAATTTGCACTTCATGCAGAAATACTGGGTCGATAAGAAGTCATATGGCAACTGCTTCATGTTGTATGCAAGAGATCTCTTGATCACTTGGGCAGAAAACAACCGTTTCTGGCACTGGCCCTTGGTACAAGAGTCAAGGTAATAGAAAATGTTTCATTTGACAACTCATTCAAGTTGAACTTCAGTGTAGATCCAAAGCATCTTTTACCACACATAGGGCTGGAATAGAAAATAATAATCTCTCCGTTCCACTTCATATGGTGGTATTTGATAGGTTATGGAGTGTTTTTTTTTTAATAACCGAGAAATCCGTTTGTGACCCGCCCTTTGGACCAATCACAGCCTTCTAAACTCAGTGGATGATGGGTCCGCCCTCTACCCTTCTCCACCTAAATACCGGGCTTTGCTTTGCATGGTGTGGGGCTTGAACCTGCGACCTAAGCCACAAACCCTCCACCTTTTGCCACTCGAGCTAGGCCTTGGGGGCATAGGTTATGGAGTTTTAGAAAGAAAGACTTCTGGTACATACCAAAAGTATCCTTAGAACTTGTGGTCATAAGCATTACATGATACTGTGGCGTAAGAATAAGATGAGAAGTTTAAAGT
Organism: Solanum lycopersicum; assembly: GCF_036512215.1. NCBI lineage: Eukaryota > Viridiplantae > Streptophyta > Magnoliopsida > Solanales > Solanaceae > Solanum > Solanum lycopersicum. The sequence continues at coordinate 55,124,596 of NC_090801.1, read as the reverse complement.
TGAAAAAAACTGAAGATAGAAAAAGTCATTCTTTTTTTTTTTTTTTTGGGGGGGAGGGGGGATAAACCTAAAATAGGAGTGACATCTAAAGCAGAACAGGAAAAGTAATGTGCTAAAAGAGATAAAAAAAATTAGTAAACATGTGTTAGCTGTCAGGCCACGAAATCATAATCAGCATTCAGGAGTTAAAACTAACTAAAACTTTCACATTTCCTATTAGAAGCTATTCTAAACCAACATGTACTGCATACTAAAAGGTTTTTGTAGTTGAAGACTAGCAAAGTAAAAAGGCCAGAAATGACACTTTTTATTGTTTATGCAGTGATGTCCTTCTTCCAGCAGCAGAACTACTAGATGTTTGCTGGCTAGAAATCCATGGAAGATTCAATACAACTAAGCTGTCGCCAGGGCTCATTTATGAGGTTGTCTTCATTGTCATGTTAAAGGATCCTGCTTATGGATGGGAAAATCCAGTGAATCTACGACTCATACTCCCAGATGGTAGCAGACAAGGACATACCGAGAATATGGTGGAAAAACGACGAGAAAAATGGATAGAAATTCCAGCAGGAGAGTTCATGACTTCGGCAGATCAAAAGAATGGAGAAATAGAGTTCTCTCTATATGAATATGAAGGTGGGAACTGGAAGAAGGGGCTTGTCATTAAATGTGCTGTCCTCCGTCCAAAAGCCTGAGTTCTATGGCATATGATACGAATTTAGCGTGCAACTGCAGTTTCTTTTTAGCTTTTTCACCCTAATGTTTACAATGATGAGCATTGAACTAGCAGCAAAAAGCATGAGATTGTGTTCTTTCTTTTGTATATGTAAATTAAGATGCATGTGCTATGCAGATATGTTCGATGCCTCAGAGATTTGGCGTTAAGCCCAGAACTCAATAGTATCAAGTGATAAACGTGTATAGACAAGAGTTGACCTATTTAGGAAAATCTTGCATACCATGTGTTAAACTAATAAAGAAAAGATAAAAAATATAACTTCTTCCCCACTAACAGAGATAGAAACCTATGTGTCACATTCCGCCAAATGACAACTAAATTTTGCGTCCGGATGGGGGCGGAAGCTAGAGTTGTGGAGAGGTTTGCGAAGAACTCTATAATCTTCTAGATTAATATAGAAGGCTAGAGAATTTCTTAGAATTCTGTAGAATAACTTCGATATTTTCTTGGAAAGGTTTAGAAATTCCAAGAATGTGTAGAATTTTCTAGAGAGGGAATAAAGTGTAAATAAGGAGGGACTTGCAAAGTAAGTAATATTTACACTTAGGTCCTTAGGAGCTAGTATAAATAGGGGGTGTCATTCATTTGCAAGGCATCCAAGCTTGAAACAAGCAATCCAACAAAGTGTAAGCAATCTTCCAAGCAATATAAAGTCTTCTTCCAAAATTCTCAAGTCTTTCTTTACATTCTCTTAGTGATCTTAGTTTTAAAGGCTTACTTGAGCTTACAAGATCGTGAAAGATTCGTGAGTAAGTTGTCAAGTGCCGCACGGAGCTTTAGTAAGACTCTAAGTCCGTGACAACGTGGTACCAGAGCAAAGGTTTGTACTAAGGGAATGGCTAACGGAGTAGACGTAAATGCCGCTAGCACCACCAATGTCAGGCTGGATGGTGGGGAGGAGTGGATTGCAAGGGTTGAAGTGGTGAGGCAGGTCGTAGAGATTTTAGGCCGACGCATGAATCTGGTTGATGGCAAGTTTAAAACCCTTGAAGACTTCACCCTCTAGGATACTGAATCCATCCGTAAAGAGTTGGAGGGACTCCAGCGGTCTGAGTTTGAGATTAAGAAGGTTATCACTTCCTTGGAGTGTTGGCTCATGGAGGCGTTGAGCACGATTGAGACCATGAAGGCCGAGATGAAAGCACTCAAGGAGGGCGTGGAAACTGGAGGATCATCGTCGCTTGACCGTGATAGAGAGGCCAGGGTCGAGGCTTCCAAGCCATCCATATTCAGAGGCGTTCGTGATGCTCAAGAGGTGGAGAACTTTCTGTAGTACTTGGAGAATTATATCAAGTGTAACCAAGTGAAGAGCGACGAAAACAAGATCAACACTTGTTGTATCTTTCGGAGATGGTCATGTTGTGGTGGAGGCGTAAAGAGTCAGAAATAGGGAAGAGGCGTTGCACCATCAACACTTAAAGAGCGATTCCACGTAGAGTTCAAGAATGTGTTCTTCCTTAACAATGTCATATATAAGGCGAAGCGCAAGTTTAGGGAGTTGAACCAAATGGGAAGCATATGCGCATATGTGCAGGAGTTTACCACCCTCACGCTTCAAATTCCTAACCTCACGAATGAAGATATGTTGTTCCACTTCATGGATGAGCTACAGAGTTGGGCCAGGACGGAGTTGAAACGCCGATATGTCAGGACTATTGATGAAGCCATCACACAGGCCGAAGCTTTGACAAACTTCAGGCACGAGAAGCCCGACAGAGCCAGAGGAGAGAAGGGAGAGGTAGTCATGACCATGATGGGGGAGATGGTGGAAAGGCGAGGAGCCGCGGCCACATCCTAAGAAGCATGAAACCCACAAGTGTGACGGCAAGGAGTTTGGACGTCATGGCAACAGAGGTTGCCAAAGAGGTGGTTGCTAAATATGCGGTGGCTCGCATGGCTATGCGAGGTGCCCTGAACTGAAGAGTCTTGGTGCTATCCGACGAGAGCGTTAAGAGAAGGAAGCACATGAGCAAGAACAAGGCGTGGAGACGACACAGTTGGGATTGATAGGATTATGCGAAGCTATCACCAAGCAACCAGAGAAGCCGAGAATATGCGGTGCGCAGCATGTCAACATCACCATCAATGGAAGACCCGCTCGTGCTATGGTCGACACAAGTGCAGAGGTCAATATCATGACCAAGACGGCAGCGACAAGGTTGGGTTGTGTTACAGTCCAAGTAATGCCAACTCAGGACGGTCAATGCAACCGACTCTCGTAAGTGGAGTCGTGCATGGAGTAAGCATCACGCTAGGCGAGTGGCAAGGTAAGACCAACTTCACTATCGCTCTTTTATCTCTTTGACAATATTCTTGGGCAAGAGTAATACATATATTGGACGCAGGACGCTAAACTTGGTTTCAAATTTTAACTTTAACCTCCAACTTTTATAATGCACAAACAGACACTTTAACTATCCAACTTTTAAATAAATAAACACATGAGTCCTACATGGCACAATACAAGTAGGACACCACGTAGGACAAAAAATGACATGAAGGATGACATGTAGAACATGTGTGTCTATTTATTCAACTTTATACAAGTTTAAGTGTCTACTTGTGCACAACCGAAGTTGAAGGGCATAAATGTGATTTGAAGTCATTTTAAAGGGCATATTTATGTATCATGCCTTCTTTTAGCAGTGCCACACAGTGATCGATCCTTACTTCCAACGACTTCTGTACATGGAGCAAGGAGGAACATGCATGGTTCCCATGGTTAAGGCACCAAAGACAAAAGGGCAGGTCCGACTAACGGCCATGCAGCTGAAGAAAAATCTTAAGAAGGAGAAGTCGACATTTGTAGCCGCCATTGCAAGTTTGAAAGAAGACAATGCTGCTAAAAAAGTCATGCCACTGTGCACGAAGAAGGTTCCAAAAGGGAACAACGTTGTGATGCTAAAGAAGCAGTCGAGGCACTCACCTCCTAGGAAGGAGGTAGATCGTGAGGCCGAGTTCGAAGAAATAAAGAAGCAATTGAAGAAGTTGCGCGAGGGCATTGACCGAGTCAATGGACTATTGATCACGCGTACAAGAAGACAAGACTCGGTCGCCGATGAAGTGGCGACGCGACGCTGTCGTCGCATCCATAGGTGGGGAGAGTGTCACGTCGCGCCACATGACAATTAAATTTTGCGTCCGAATAGGGGCGGAAGGGTATAGAGTTGTGGAGAGGTTTGTGGAGAACTCTAGAACCTTCTAGACTAATATAAAAGACTAGAGAATTCTAAGGAATTCTCTAGAATAACTTAGATATTTTCTTGGAAAGATTTAGAAATTCCAAGAATGTGTAGAATTTTCTAGAGAGGGACCAAAGTATAAATAAGGAGGGACTTGTAAAGTAAGTAATATTTACACTTAGGTCCTTAGGAGGTAGTATAAATAGGGGGTGACATTCATTTGCAAGGCATCCAAGCTTGAAACAAGAAATCCAACAGTGTAAGCAATCTTCCAAGCAATACAAAGCCTTCTTCCAAAATTCTCAAGTCTTTCTTTACATTCTCTTAGTGATCTTAGTTTTAAAGGCTTACTTGAGCTTACAAGATCATGAAAAATTCGTGAGTAAGTTTTCAAGTGCCGCACGGAGCTTTAGTAAGACTCTAAGTCCGTGACATATGGGTCTGTAAACCTCCAGGATTAAAAAGTAAAACTCTCGATTAAAACATCAAATTCAAGTTCAGAGCATTCGCCAGAAGAAACTAAAATTTGTACAATCTGGGAATACATTTTAAGGCCCAGTATTGCACTCTCTCAGTTACATACAAACATTTAATGGATTTGTTTGCCGGTTGTACACTTGTACAATAACATGGAAAAAATGGGAATCATAACATAATGTTAATAGATAAAATCGTATAATTTGATTGACCAGATGTCATAAAGTCAGTTCTACTAACAAATGTCTTTGTTCCAGTGAGAATTCAATACAATTTATTTCTGCTGCCAACATCCTTTTACCTAGAAGACATGTTATATTAATATTTACCTTACACCGACGTATATTTGACCAGTTCCATACAATAATATGTAAAATAGAAAATACAAATGCAAATACCGACCTAATCAAAATCTGATTGTAGAAGAATCTTTCAAGCAGCACATCTAAAGGACAAAACACAGGACGTATCAAACTTCTGTATGGTAATTTTCTGGCTTGAACCACACTGAGAAATCAATCCCTTTGCTCTTCAAATTTTCCGTTGCTGGACCAATTTTCTCAAGGAGCTGCGCATGTTAATGGAAACGACAATGAGTAGCAACGCATTTCCATTAGAAGGTTGCATGCTCTAGATTTTAACCAAAATTTAAAGGAATAAGAATACTCCATCTTCTAGATACTTATCATAAATAAATATTAAAAACAAAATTGATCAACCAGATTTGACGTACTGTGTTACATCAACTGCAAGTCTGCAACTTATGCAGATCAAAAACAGTTAGCAAGTTAATTTCAGTTCAACATAGGTAAATGCTGACCTTTGCATGGAGCAAACCATTGGATACCAAGACAGATCTATCAAATACTGAAAAACTTCCTCCATCCATACACGAAACTGTCCCTCCAGCCTCTTCAACTATCTGCTTGAAACATACACCACAGTGTTAAATATAGATTTGATCACTTGAACATAACTTGTCATTAGTTCGTAAACTAGAAGTAACCCCCTTCAGAGAAACTTGAGAAGGATAACATTTGAGCTAAACTCACTTTCATGAGTGGATATCCTGGTGGTATTTCATTACTACAACGTTACCAACATCTGATACTTCAAGTTAAAAAGATGAGAACCATTCACTTCTTCGATTTAAAAACCAACCCACTGATCTTGAAAAATTTGCATCAAATAGGATCATACGGAACTTAGAAATGAGATAAGTTTATATACTGCTACTTAGGTTTCATTCTAACAAAAGCATTCCTGTTATAGAACCTTAACTCCTTCTGCACACTTGCCCCGCTGCATTACTTGTTTATTGCACAATGGTTAGTTCTACTTATCCACCTAAAATATCACACACACATGCACAATGGTGAGTGCTGCATTTTTTTCCTTTTTGGATAAGTACATAATATGCTGCTTTCTTTCACCGACTAAATAACTTTCACAAATCTATAAAGAAAAAGGAAAGAAAACATGTGGCAAAGAAAACATTTTTAAGCATTTTTCCTATTTAATAGAAAGGAGAGGAAAACAAAATATTATATTGATACTACAATTTGTTGATTGGACCTATTATGCATCACCTCAGTTCTCTACAATTTTCTTCAAACATGAGAAGAAGAGTGTCTGGAAATATCGAAAATAATGAGAGCAAGAATACCAGAACTCCTGCAGCCATGTCCCATGGCTTTAGACGATATTCCCAATATGCTTCAGCAATCCCCAAAGCAACATGACACATATCCACTGCAGCAGCACCAAGCCTTCTCACACCCTATGCAGAATATGGCAGGAAGAATTTTTTTTCGGTGGGGAATGTGCAAAATTTCAAATAAAGATAAGGGATAAAGTTGCTACCCGGCTGACATCAGTAAATTCCTTGAACAATTCCATATTGGTTGCCCATGGATCATCATGCTCATATCCAAATCCAGTCACTAGAAGAGATTGTTCCACCTAAACACACAACAAACAATAAAGAACAGTAACGAATAAGTCAAAAGAATTGGTGAAAGAAGATTGACAGTAAGTGTGTCTTTCATTTAGTGAGCTTTATGTGTGACGCTATTGTCAATTTAAAACTTCAAAGTCAAGCCATATATAATGTCTTTGCCCAAAAAGAAGGTGCAAAACTAGCAGGACTTTCAAATAGTAATAAATACACATGCATGTAAATGGGTATAGACGCATAACAGGTCACACACAGCAGGTAGAGGCCCACACTACCTGACTCTCTAATGCAATAAGACAAGCTAGAACCACGTTTATCAGATGTACTGAAAGTTATCATCAAACTCTCATTCCTAGTCATGGGTCTGTGGAAAATGGGAATTAAGCTTGTTTTACTCATTTGCATGTATAAATTCTCACCTTGTCAGTTCGACTGACATGAATCTTTTCACCATTAGCAAAGGCTCCTTTGCCTAGGAGAAGAAAATTGCATAACGTCATTAGTAGATCTTTGGAGTTTGCAATTGAATAAATGACTTGTTATAGATAAACTTCTTTACCTGCAGCTGCAGAAAATATTCGAGTATTCCAACACATAGGGCCACCAACAAACTCAACCTGTATAGAAAAAGACCTAAACAATATTATGTTCAGGACAAGGAATCCAGATGTCATATCTGACCAGATATTAGAACAAGAGATTTGGTGTCATTGGTAGTCTTCCCACTTTATGGTTTCCAATTTCGTTCTCAGTCTTCCGTATACTACATAAAAGTTACTATAAGATAAACGTCACATAATTTTGGTTGGTCAGCTAATTCAAGTCTTCAGTGAATTAAGAAATGCAGAGTTGCCAGGGTTGAATTCGGGGGCATCTATTATAGTTCAACTAACACATCCTACATAAATTATGGATAGCTTCAGAAAGAAAATCTTACAGCAATATTAAAGCTAGTCACTTTTCAATTATATAACATTTGTGAGGTTTGCTGAAAATTCCTTCCTCTTTTTTATCTCTCAGTTCAGGTCCCTCAAGAGTATAAGAATTCTCATTTATGTTCTTAGTTTTAATAATATAATTTGTCCAAGACAGTATATAACATATCAATAATCAATCTCTAGCACTATATGATTTAAGTTGCTAGTGATGGTTCAAGCTTTTCGTTCTCTTCTTGCACATTAAGTTGGAATCAGCTATCATAAAATTATCAGAGACCAAGCTCGCTGGATAAGAGAGTGCTCTTCGACTGAGCCATGGTAAAAAAATCTAAAAGGCACATCGGAAACTATCTCAGCATATACCACAGCAGCTGCAGCTGGCTTCCCTCTAAAAAGAACACCCACAGAGACTGCAAAGCTGGGATAGCCATGCGCAAAGTTTGTTGTTCCATCTGCAATACAAAGTTACCAATTAACATCCATTCCTTGGTTGAGTTGTCTTTAAGATAATATATGGTACTTGTTTCTAGTGAAAGAACATTTTATTGAACTCAGACATGCAAGATATATATTTACAAGTAAAAAGATGAATTTATCAAGGTAAAATTAAGCACTCTTAGGGGTAAGGTCTACATAAATCTTACTTTCTCAGACCCCACCTATGGGATTACCCTGGGTATGTTGTTGGTTCTATTGAACAACAACAAACAAGAATCAAAAGAATAACTCTCCCGGTCCCAAAACTAGGAACATGTTTAAAATATATGGGAGACTTTGCAACGTTTCAAAATTACCCTTAAAATAAATGACTTTTAAATCGAAATGTACACTTTTAAGGACTTTTTGACTATTAAATGGGACCCAACATGGGTAAAATGTTGATCGTGTCCCTACATATTTGTCAAAGAAATGTGTTATTCTTTTTGGAACTAACTGAAAAGGAAAGTGTCTCATATCAATTGAGACAATTGAGACAAAGAGAGTTATAAGTATTTTTAGCAAAAGATTTGGAATGTTTCAGTAGTACACACTGTGGATATCTCACTTGATATGAAATATTTTAGCATACCAGGGAAAGAACTGTATAGACCAAAAATGTGAAATGATCGTGTCAGATTTTGACAAAACTTAATAAAGTAATCTGGATTATTATAGATCTCAAGTTAAGCCATGATATTCGTAAAATTGCAACCTTGATATCTAGTCGCAAATGTTTCAAATTGCTCATTATTATGACTTCCCTGAACAAAGTAATGACCATTTTACTAAAGTTGTGCAAGTTTAGCTTGGTTGCACTAGCCACTCATGTGCTTATGTGATTGCATGCCTGTGCCAATGCAGCTGCTTGGATGTTCATGCACTTGCGCAATCGCACAGCTATATCAAGCTTCCCTCGCTGCTGCAGAACATATATGCAGGGAGTCCAAGATTTTCAGTGTTCCCTTCTTGGCTAAGGATTTCGGGTTTGCATATAAAGAGGGGACTTGCAAGACAAAAAAGAGACACCAGAATTCAGTTTTATTGGTAAGATAAAGCACAAGCAAAATTTCTTCCTTCTACTTCTAAATTTCACTTTGAAAATATGTTGTTTAGGTGATTCTCCACGAAGTTCTCAATTCTTCTCTTTTTTTATTTTGGGAACTGTGGTGTTTGGGTCAGCTTGCGTCTCGCGTAATCCACTTGCTACCTCCTAACAATACAGGTTTCAAGCAAATTTCCCAACAAGTCTTCAGTATAAGAGAATAATTTACTCAATGTCATCCCTTACTGAGAAACTGGTTCTAAGATTATTATTCCATACTTCCTTAGGTTTTTGGTGTAAAGAACAAAATATAGAAGAGGAAACCTAATCAGTGGATTTCGTAGGTTCTTTGCAAGTATTTCTGTTTCTATTTTCTTCTTTTTTTCTCTCTTCTCTGTTCATACTTTTTGGTCAGCATAGCCCTTAATGCTGAGGAATACAAGTTACCCGTTTCAAAAGAATTACTATTCCAACTCTTCAACTACTACACCACCTCCTTGGGTGTCTATGATGCTCTCAACTCTTAGCATGAACCAGTTTTACTTCATAAGGCTGTGAATGAATTCAAGATTTTTTGGAAGAAAAAAGAGGGAAAAGAAAGGGAACTTCCAAGACCATAATAAGGAACAAAAATCATTTTTTCAAGGCCAAATAAGACACAAGACAAGGAGCTTATGAAGAGACTAGGACACCAAATACAGTTGCTCTCTTTCGTTTTGTTAATTTCCAATTTAGGATTATCATGAAGCTTGGACTAATTACTATTTTTACTGGTCTTTATTACTAACAAGTACGTTGTTTGTTCAATCTTGTATTTAATGCTTTTCATTGATTGACCACCAACTAGATCCTTCTCTAGATTTTAAGGAACTCGGAAGAGATTCTTCATTTAGAATCGGGATTGAGAAGATTAAGATCCATACTAATCAAATAGATGATAATGGTATGATTTGATTGTAGAATAGGCTTCTACTTCAAACCAGAGGCATGGAAAATAGAGCTAAACTCATTGCATCCTCCTTATCTTAACAACCATCAAAAATAGGTTATTAGTTAAGAAGGTTAGCTTCACTTGACATAGGAATGTACCCTGAATAATCCGAATTAGTTCACATTATCAGTAAGATCAAGAGGATGATAGAGGTCCAAATGAAATAATTAAGTGAGGTCAGAAACACTAGGCTTGTTAGATGCTACCACAAGATTTTCTCTTAGCTAGTTAGTGTTAGTTATATTCTTTCCTTCTTTTAATACTTAGTTATTTTACTTCATTGTTCGATGCTTCCACCGATTTTCGACTATGAAGTTAGGACGATGCTCAATATTCATCCATATATTGCTTTTGCAATTACATGCCTTAGCGTGTGTAAAATCTGCTAGTATTTAGGTTAGTAAAGTTGTATATTTGTTAAACTGGAACAAGTTAAATGTGACCCCTTCAAATTAAAATAACCTGACCATTACAAGTTAAAACCACTTAAAACTAGACAATTCATTTCTACTTATGAGGACCTACATAAGTTCTTAACCTCAATAGAGTGTCAGCTAACATGTGTAACTACTTTCATTGCCATGAAGTTGGGGATCTGTAAGAACAAACCTAAAGGATCAATGCACCAAAGATAATCAGATGACGAGTCCCCAATAATTCCTCCTTCCTCCCCGAGAATTAGATGATCTGGAAAATTCTTCCTCACGACTTCAAGGATAGCAAATTCACTATTTTTATCTGTGCTGCAATAAGTTTAAGCCAACACATGTTACCGTGACAGCATGATGAGAGTCTCCACATAAAGAAATAAAATGAATATCATAACCTAAGGAGCAACTAAAGGTAGCTCACATATATCACCAAATTGTTAAGCATAAGGTCAACAGATAAAGTGAGACCGTACATACTCGCTAACAAGGGATTCTTTAAATTTAGTGTTAAGTTCAAGCAATGGTCTTAAGAGAATGGAGAAATGTTCCTCCAGCAAGAAAACGAAGTATCACGGAGCAGAAACGAATGATCACATAATGATGGAAGAAAGTCAAAGAATATTTACTAAAGTCTGATGAAGAATTTAATCATTTCAATGGACGCATCGAAAATAAAAAGGAAAGAAAATATTCTTTGCTACAAAACTAGACATCGTCATAGTGATAGAAGTAGATTCACTAATTACAGTGAACCATATAGTGCTCGGTGTTATCACCAGAAACTGAGAAACAATAAACAAACAAGAATGAAAAATTTATTAGAAACAATATGCCACTGATCATCAACGTAGAAGAAAAGAAACAGAAGCACTATGTCAATTCTGATTTGAAAAAATAACCACCACTAAAGGGAAGTAATACAAAGTCTTACTCGGTCACTAGGTCAGTGAGCCCTTTATAGGTAACATTTCGGGGCTTATTCACAGCATCCATTACAACCTAACATGAAAATGAGAAAAATGAGAAACAAAGTAATAGATTGGGAGCCAGAGAGATTATTTAAATTCTAGATGCAGATGGGAGATATAGAAGTAATGGAAAAGAAAATTGATGATTCCTAATTTGTCCATAGAAAGAAAAGTAAGACATTGATACTCCATTACTATAGTCAGCACTAAAATCTCTCTTTTACTTGACACTTTAGCATATCAACGGAAGAACCCTTTTTTTTTTAATGTTTTACCCTCAACATCAATCATTTATTCCCCAAATTATTTCGTAAGACACAAGACTAATTTATATCATATTAAACGTTTTTTCTTAAGAGGTGTGTAAAATTCAAAATGGACAAGTAAAAGTGCACAGATGGAGTCTATCTTTCTCCGACATCCACACTCCTCAATGAAGCTTAACATCATATTCTTAAGCATCCAACTTATCCTCTAGGTAACCAGTTCCCTGTCTCTAATGCCCAACAGAACAAAGGGTATCCTAATTTAATAAGTAGTACATTGTAAACAAGAACTCAAAATTCAATCTTTAAGCAGAAAATTGCCAAGAACATAGAAATAAAACCAGATTAAGAAAGGAAGCCAAACCTGAGCACCAGTCTTAGCTGCAGCTTCAACCACTTTGAGTAGCTCACTGGAGGGGATACTTCCGGTTGAATCAGCAGCAACCTTTGAGTACTCTTTCTTGATACCCACCTCCGATAAAGCAGCCTTGGTGCAAAATCCCCCGCCAGTGGACAAACTTGTACAAAACCCATATTGTGAATTGGTGCTACGACTCTTGGGAAATACAGGAAGACGAATTCTGGGTAACTGACAAATTCTCAAAGAAGAAATTGTGGATGAAAGAAGACATCTCCCCATTTTCACACACTGTGTAGTACTGATTTGTGCTCAGAGTTTTCTTTGAATTTTTGGTCTAATTTCAAGAATATGAACTATTGATATTTTACTTTGGTCCCTTAATCATGAAAATTGACACGTAACATTTTCTTTTTTATAGGCATAATACATATATTGGATTATAAACTTGATTTCAAATTTTAATTTTAATTTTCAATTTTCATAAAGCAGAAATAGGCACTTTAATTAACCAACTTTTAAATAAATAAACACATGAGCCCTTTACGTACATCTATAACAGCTCAGTCCATAAGTGATATTATCCGCTTTGAGTATAGACATGCTCGACTCTAAAACGCATCACTAGTTGGTCAGACTTGCTTAGTTATATACCCAACATCTCTCCTATTTTTTTCGAATGTGGAACTTCTAATCTCAAGTTGGGGCGTCACATACACCCCATTTATGAATCTTACATGACATTAAACACGTAGAACACCATATAGGACTCAAATTATCAGGTAGTATGTTATGTAAGACGTATGTGTCTATTTGTTCAATTATACAAACTAACTCTCAAAGTTAAAGAGCATAAATATGAATAGATGTCAAGTTAAAAAAAAATTATATTTATACATTATGCCTCGAAAATAATGCACTTTTATCATGTTGGTAAACTGTATTAGGAAATTTAAATTCTCTAAATAAACAATAAGGATAGGTGAAGACATTCTATCATATATCTTTTATCATATCAAGTTTCAAAACCAAATTATGTCCTTAATTCTTACTTTTGAGTTTTGATGTTCTGGACAATCTCCTAAGCTAGCTAGGCATTTTCTGTAATAAATCTATCCTTGAAATCACTTTGATTCTCAGAGAACATAAAAAGTAGCTTAAGATTGAGCCTTCAAAAAATGAGCTTGAATAATCTTGCTGAAAAATTACTAGTTAATTGTACATACCACATTTATAATCAAAATAAATAAAGTGTGAGAAAATGTTTTGGTTAGTTTTCCTTTAAAAAAGAAAAATCGATTCATCCATTAGGAGCATTAGTATTTCAATTAGGAGGAGTTTGCCTTAAAACTTAGGCTTTAGCTCTTAGTTAACTTCAATTAGTTGTTGTGTTTTGTTGTCGGTTTATGTTTATTGCAATAATTATCTTTTGCTCAAGTTTATGTTCTAAGTTCATTTTATATTTTTTTACAATAGTCAAATAAAAAATAAATTCAATTTCTATGGAAGCATAGAAAATAAAAAGATTAAAAATAGATTGGATTGAACTCAGTGATATCACCAAAAATTAATGAATAAAGTAAGTATTAGAGTAGGAATATTTCTTACTGTCCATTGAAAAAAGAATAAAATTGATATGCAATAATCATACATAGTTAATAGTATAATCACATTGTACAAGAAGAGAAGAGAAAGAGAAAGGACACCTCAAAAAGTAAAAGAATTGAAACAAAAATCTCTTTAAAAGGAGAAAAGATCATATAACCTATCAAGAACTAGAGAAAGTCTAATGAGGTGTAACAAGTACACGACTTCTATTAATTAGGCATAATATATAAATATACTTTTTAACTTGCTTCAGTTGACATTTATGTTTTTCAATTTTCGGTGTGCACAAGCATACACTAAAAATAGTATAAAATTGAACAAGTAAACACATGTGTTTCACGTGACATTGTACACATAGAACTCTACGTAGGATATAAATTTGACATGTCAAATGCATGTCATGTAGGATAAATTGTTTCAAATGTTCTTTTACAAACGAAAACTAACATTGTTCAGATCTTTAATATCATAAAAATATTTCTTTGCTTTAGTGGAAGGGTGGAATATTAATTTTCTATATTATAATTAATTTTAGCTGTAGCTTTTGTTAGACTGAAATAATAAATTCATATTATGCGTGAAAATTAAAAAATAAGAAATTGAAATAAGAAAAAGTTTGATTTGATTGATCTTTTGATTTGTGTGTTTAAACGAATTTCATTTAGTTTTTCCCTAGTGATAATCAATTTGAAAGAATAGTAAACACCCCTAATTTCTTAATTGAATATATGATATTTAGATGAATAATAGTTTTTTATTCAATTTTTAAGAATAACTTTTCACAAGTAAAAAAATGTGACACAAAATTCAATTTAAACTTTTTAGATTTTTTTCCGCTTGCATTTATTCATATTCTTATCTAGCATTGATTTTCAAAAATAAATATAAAGTTAGTAAAATTAAATGCTTTTTTCCTTTATTAAAAATGGAAAATGATATATAATGTTATATTTATTATCTTATGTACATATTCAAACAAACTCATCTTTCTTTTAAAAATAGAAAATAATAATAAATGCGAAGAAGTGTGAAATTTATTTGAAATTCTGATATTTGAGAGAAAAAGAAGAGGAAGCGGGAAAATTGTTAAACTTTAGTTTAAAAAATTTAAAAACAAGTCAAAACTGAGTTAATTTTATATGAAATATCTAATATTATTCATTATTTGTAATTAAGATACATTTGTAATTAATACATTTAATTGGTTGTTCATAAATGTTGCTCCTATAAATTCCAATGACATTCTCTTTCTTTCTTCACTAAATCATTTCTCAAATTCTTAAATGAAAAAAAATTCTTTTGAGGAAAATGCAACAACAACAACCAACAAGTACTGGAACGGCTCACCAAGGCGTCATACCAAATCCTGAAGGAATTTGGTGTTATAGGTGTACCACTTGCCGCGATGTGTTCACTTCAAGCCAAGGGCTCGCTGGGCATCAAGGTAAGCACAAATCTGAGGGTACTTGGATAAGAGGTGCTCCTCATGAAAAGTTTTTTTGTCCATCTGCTGAAATTCCGGATCTCTATCGGCAGTTGGGTACACGAAAGTCGACACCAACAGTGTTACGCGGCGAAGGAAACTTCTACCGTCTCCGTAATCCAGTGGTGTACAAGCCTCGAAGACTGCCTGAACGCCCATGGGCGGTTTTGCATCAACCACAACAAGCCATGGTGCTTCAGGTGCCTCATGTTGTTACATCTGAACGCATCACTTCTCTATCTATTCAAGATCAGAACTTGTTTGCCAACCATCCTAATCAATTGGTTGAGAACACCAACGTTGATGATCAAGAGGAGATTGACTTAGAGCTCAGGCTTTAGATCTTAATCAACTTTAGTTTGTTGATTTGTTTTATTATTGTGTTAGATTTGTTGGTTTGTTTTGTTTTGTTGTCGTGTTATGTTTGATGTTTTGTTTTGTTGTCATCTTATGTTTGTTGAAACATTTGTCTTCTAATTATATTGGTGTTTTGATTTCATTTAATGTCTTTACTATTGCCTAATAAGGAATTCAATTTCACCTCAATGGAATGATATAAAATAAAAGGATAAGAAAATATTATTCTTTGTGGAAAAAAAAACTAGATATAGATAATGATTAAAGTAGATTCACTAAATACCATGAATCATAACAAATCAGACTCATTGTTATCACTAAAAAGTGATAAATAAAGTAACTGGTCCAGATGATATCTTACTTGCCCATAAAAAAAATAAAAAGATTTATATCCAATAACTATATCGTCACCACTATAATCACAATGTACAAAAAGAGATGACAATAAATACCTCACAAAGCATAAGAAATATGACAATTGTGAACAAGAGAAAAGGTAAATAAAAAAGGGAGCAAAAGAAGGTAAAGTAAAATAGGAATAGAGATATCTGAATAAAAATCAATAACTAATTAAGAAATCTTTTGATATCTATCAAGAACTAAGGGAAGACTTGGTGGAGACTTCATACTTATCTTTGATAGTGCCTTCAATAAAATCCTTCAAGCGATCGAGTGGGATCATTCCTTCAGAACAAACTGACATCTCTTTAACAAACGGGGCTTTCTTAGCAGAATCTTCGATTTCTTGATCTTCAATGCCCTTTCCAGGTGCATGGCTCGCATCTCCATCTAAAAGTCCTTCTATCATGACCATCAACTTGTCAATTTGAGATTCTTGGTGTTGTACATGCTTTGTCAATCCTTCAACCAACTTCGTCAAATTTGCGAGTTGTTCCTCAGGAGAGAAAGCAACAGACACCATCGTTTGCATGACCATCGGAGATGCAGGAGAGTAACATGGGTTGTCGTGTAAGTTAATTTTCAGTGGACTCACGTTATGTGATATACGTGGAGATGATTCATAAGTTGAATCACAGTTCTCCCTTGTGGTAGAGTTCTTGGAACCAGATTGCTCAAGTAGAGTCAATGTCTTCTTGATCTTTTCAGCAACACTACTTCCTCCTTCTAGAGCATTTGTGGAGGAACTTGCTCCTTTTGGAATCGAAGACCCAAAAACAAGAGTTGACGCAGACGACACTTGAAGCGTTTGTTGTCCTAGTGTAGCAGCCTTGCTTCTCTAACAGCTCCAAAACTTCCAAAGGTAACACCATAGATGTCTTCAACTTCAGTAGAGAACTTGGAGCTAGTGACCTTAGAGGAGGTTGATCGAAAGTTGTTGTTCATGGAAGTCATCTCGATATTCTTTGACGTTTGAAAAATTGAGATGAGAGGTAGAGATTGTCTCGCTGGGCGTGCCAGAATTTGTAGACAATAAAATTCGTGTCGAGAAAACAATAATCAAGATCGGAAAATTACAGCAACAATTAATTTTATTATTTCAAATTAGAGTGTTACAATCTCTATAATTCCTCTGAATTCGCCTTTTCAAATATAAATTCAAGGTCTTTAAAGCTTGTTCTTGAATCTATGATGAACTTGAACTTGAACTTTATCTTGATCTTGACTTTTATTTGAACTCAAGGGCTTCGAGCTTGTTCTTGAATTCGGTGGTCTTGATCTTGATCGTTCTTGAACTTGAATGCTTGAATTCTTAAACTTGTAGCTTTGTTGAGAATTAAATGGTGTTTGTACCACGGATTTTCTCTAGCTTCTTGTTTAGATTTTTCTGTCTCTTTTCTGAATAATGAGGACCCCTATTTATAGTTTTAGAATAGAGGAGTTGCGATTGGAATAGAATTCCGTTCAGCTAATCAGATCTAAGTGACATGACATATGGGCTTTATGGAGCGGACTTGTCATCTTTGACACATGTCATGATTCTATTGGTTTTCTTATTTGACTTGGCATGCCACATCATCTGCACACGTGGCGCCAAGATGGGCTCTAGAATGAGATGGGATTGAGTTTAACAAATTGGGTTCATCCAATGTAGCCCAAATCAATTAATTTAGACTTTAATTAAATCCGTATTTATTGGACTTAAATATTTAAGTCAATTATATCAATTCACAATATTTATTTGGATTAATATATTTATGAACTCAATATAATCCGAATCATTTTATAAATTTATATTTAATAAATTTTAAATGCTTACACCCATATTTTGGGTTGTATGAGTGTCCTACATCTTGGACATGGCCGGAACTCAAAAATCATTGTTGATCCTCAAAAAAAATTTTAACTGGCTTGCTACTTAGCGGAAGACTACTCAAGCATACATAAGCTTAAAATTGAATAAAACTTTTTAAAACAATTGACGAAATCTTAAAGTTGTTTGAGAATATTTGATGTAAATGACAAAAGTTAGCAAAATGTCTAAAACTGAACACTGAAAGACTCAAAATTTTCCTTTCTATAAGGCCTCTGCTGTTGAAAGATAGATATCGAGACAAAACCCACAACAACTTTTATCAAACTACTAAAGGAATAAAAAACTGGATTCCTTTTAAAAGCAAGAAGGACTAACCAAAAGTTGACGAGTAGTGATGTGATCTCATTGAAACACTTATTGATGATACTAAATACATATATATGCATCATGAGATTATGGAACATCAGATGACATAGTACATGAAGTTTACCGTATGTTACAAAATTGAATGAAACAAAATAACTAAGCTAAAGTACTGAAAATAACTCAAATGAAGTAAAGCATTCACGTAAACAAAAATAATTTAGTTTTACACTATAAGATGCATTTATAACAAATACTAAAATATTAACACTTTACTTTATAAGGAGTTTCTCTAACGAAAATAATCACTACGAGCCTCGTGATATTACAATGTATCACCCATGTTGGCAGAGTCTCCCTATACTTTGCCAGAGTATATAACACAACTTTAACTTATGGATACACCAAAATTCTTCTTGAGGTAGGTGAGGAGTAACCTGTATTGTGATACAAACACATCTACGCTGGCAACCTAGGTTATGGAGTTTAAGTTATCTTAATTTTTACTCCAAATCAGTGCTCAATACTACTTCGAATATATAAATATGTATGCTCATATAAAATACTCATTGATACTCAAAAGACCCTCTTTAAGGGATAACTTTACTTTACTTTATCTATCCGAAATGCTTTTGAAAACTTTTTATTCTTTTCTAGAAATAATACTTTCTTTCTAAATGTAAAAATTATACATTTAGGATCATTAAAGTTCCCTTAATACTCCTCTCAATGTTGTTTTAAATTACTCTTGGAATCTCTTTAAATTCCAAAATCAATCTAAGTAATTAATACCACAACAACTTTCAATAAAATCTCATTAATTAGGGTTCATTTGAAAATATAAGCATGAACAACAATGCAAATATCTAAATGCATAAAGTATCATGATCTCATGATTAAGAAATTAGAACTCGAAAACCCTAGCTTTCTCCCATTGAATCCTTGCTCCAAGCCATAAAAGTGTTTATGAGAACTTTAAGGTCAAACTACACCGGGGGTTTAAACTTAGAATGGGTGGATAGAAACTGAACTAACCCCACTTAAAAACAATTGCATCACTTCTATGAGCACTGTGTATGGTTTATATAGGCTTGTACATAGTGTACCATAAAAAGACTATTGGAGAGCAACTTCTAGACCAAATTCCACGAGTCAGGGTCTACAACATAATCAACGATGCATAGGTATCTTATATGCAACTCATCGTCAAAATTTTCCTTAAGTCCACTCTCCTTTCTACGAGCCCTGGGTTATGTACCATAGGACTTTGTACGATCTTTAGTCCCGATTATAGATCCAAGGTTCATCAATTTTTTTAAGTCTATATCTCTTATACAAGCCCTGATCTATGACCGTACAACTTCATATGGAATGTCCTATTGGTTTGTAGGTACTCATTTAAGAGTTGACATGTTCAGTTTTCCAACTCAGCTTCTACGACCACTATCACATACCATAGGTGGTTTCGTTCAAAATGGCACCAGTAACGTTTCTACGAATTTTTAGCTTCTAACTCATTTATCGATTTTCAAGGTGTTATAGTGTCAAACGTAGTCCAAATCCTATATATAACCACATTTTTGGGGTGTAAAATCATAGTACAAAATAACAAATTCTTTTTTATCTAAATAACTTTACACATTTTTTGGGGTGTAATACCATAGTCCAAAACATGTAGGTTTCTTTTTCTCTATGTAATTGTACACATTTTTGGGTTGATTATATCCAAAACACGAGATAGAAACTTGGAGATCCTCTTATTTTGTCCTATTTCGCAACTTACCTTTAAATTTTGATGTTTTAAACCAACACCTTCACACCAACTTACATATCGAGAGATTTACTTGCCCGAATTTAATTTTGAAAAGTCATATAAGTTCCTTAACATTTTAGATAAAAGGAAACTCAACTCAAACTAAGACATTTTGCCAATTCTATCTCGGATTATCCTAGACTTCACCTCGCTTAGATTCCATCCAAGCCTAGCCTGAAAATTAGAATTCCTCAATCCAAAAGTTTTCTTACCCACTTTCTCTTACATTTAGCTTACCAATAACGACCAATAGGGTCGTTACAAGGACCAATCGAATTCTACAAGTTTTTCATTTCAACTTCTTTCAGTTGTTCATATCTATTGCTTTTGAAAACTCTTCAAGAGTTCCAACTCAATTTATTAAATTGCACAACAACATCAATAAAAATAAAAAGTTAACTAGAGTTCTTCAGGGAGATTTGCCGTTAGTAGATTTGATATTTTGTATCACAAAGATGATTACACAATTTTGTATCTTTAAGAAAAAGATACTTTAGTTGTTATTTCCGTCGAGGAAATCAGTAACAATTAGGGGTGACAAAATGGATAAATAATATGGGTATCCATTCATAGTTTTCATTTTAAATGAATTGGGTATCCAACTCATTTAAAACGAGTAATACCCATATTACCCAATTAAAAATGGGTAGTTAAATGGATAAAATGGGTAAAAGTAAAAAAAAAGTGATAAAGGGTAGGGTAGTAAGAAAGTTTTTTTCGGGGTGGTGGGGTGGGGTGGTGGTGGTGATAAGGGTTGGGGGGACTGGTAGGGGTTATGGAGGTGGGTAGTGGGGGCTGGTAGGAGGTAAGGGGGTAGGTGGGTAGGGGGATGATGTTGTAACTTTTTTTTTTAAAAAAAATATTTTTTTTGGATTGGGTGTGGAGAGGTCTGGTAGTGGGTGTGAGGGAGGGGGGGGGGGGCTAGTAAGGGGTAGGGGGTGTGAGGGCTGGTAGGGTTTGGTGGATTTTATCTTATTTTTTTGGGAGGTAACAAGATCTCTAATATAATATGGGTAAATATGGTTACCCATATTATCCATTGGGTAACTCGTTTTTACTCATTTAAAATATGAGTCAAGCCGGATAACTTACCCATTTTTACTTAACTCATCTTTTGATCGACTCATATTCGACTCGACTCACTCGTTTGTCACTCCTAGTAACAACTAATCATAATGTACCAATGAGGTTATGGTAAAAAAATATTGTACTCTTCTTCCTTTTGCCTCAAAGTGATGTTTTTATGTATGACTTGTACGTTATGCTTTGAATTTTTATATCACAAATATGACATGTATACTCTTCGTTATTCTATCTCTCTAAAGAATAAGTTGTGGTATATCTTCATCCGTTTCGGGGAATAAAATCTATTTTTTAGATGTGCTTTACATACGCCATTCACTACTTCTGCAACAGACTGAAACATTTTAAGCTACACCTGAATCATCCTATAACACCTCACAACTCTACTCTTACAATTTGAATCTTTTGTAACACACCGAACTTTGAAAAGTGCTAAAGAAGGGAAACATGCTAGTCCACGAACCCAAACTGGACCATAAACCCTTCACGACACCCTAGACGACCTGTTTAAGGGTTCACGACCCTTTTTAGGCATCGTGAAGGACTGTCCAAGGCAGCCAAGGTGAAGGTCACCTAGACAAGCCACTAAATAAAATGTGTTGACTTGTATGATGTGCTTAGTGGTCTATACAAGTCATCCATCAAATCTTAAGGGCATCCTAGATGATCTATTTAAGGGTTCACGACCCATTTTGAGCATCGCGAAGGACTACCCAAGGCAGCCAAGGTGAAGGTCACCTGGACAAGCCACTAAACTACTCGTGCTGACTTGTATGATGTGTTTAGTGGTATGTACAAGTCATCCATCAGATCTTGAGTTTTGTCTCAACTTCAACAATCATATCACTCATCACAAACTGAATTAGATGACATATTCCTATCAAATTAAAGGTTTTTGAGTCCTCTTTTCAACGTCATTAAATTTTCCCCATTTGACTCTATACTTATAACTCTATGCTTCCCCTCTAAAATTTAAACTTCTCCATACAAAATAGAATTAAAACTATTTGGGTGTTTATTATCATAAAGATACTTATGTGTTGTTTGGTTGAATAATGAAAAATAATTTTATTCAAAATTATTTAAAACTTAAAAATAATGTTTCAGGTTGAAGTGATCCCAAACCAAACAAGGGTTCAAAAGCACCCACTTTTGAAACTTCAAAGATGTTGATGTTGACACCATGGAGAACTCGAATGACTAGTCCAAACAATATGTGATCATATGGCTAAATTATCATATGATATAGTTTCTTCGTTATGTTTTACTAAAGGTGTCAGAATTTTTTATTTTCATCTAACATATTATCATCATTATAATTTTGAGAATTTTAAAAAAATTATTCGTGAAGTGTTGTACAAATCTATAAGGAATATCATTGCCTTTTTAGATCACTCAAAAGTACGATTAAAACAAACTGCATCCTTTCAAACATATATATAGAAAATAAACAAAAAAAAACTCGACGTTTTTACATGATAAAATATATAGCCTTTCCTTATGCAAATACTTGAAATGTATTATCACTGATCTCCAAGTCAAATAGAAGATTCTCATATGTGATTTATTAGGCGGCGAGGATTTAATTAGGGTAAATACAATATGAGGTAGCTTAAAAATTATATAAATATAATCTGTTCTAATGAAAAAAATATACTATATTTTTTTACTAAGGTATGTGAAGATTTTAGAATCTTAGATCTTGATATTAAAATTTAATTTATGGTAGACATTAAACATCTTTTTGGTAGTATAGTCAACCAGAAATGTACTTCCTTCGTGAATTGATACTTATATGATACTTTTCCTTTTTCAAAAGTTGATTTAACTAATATTTGAAAGTTGATTAAAATAACTTATATTTTAAAATAGGTCAAAGTCATCTGCAGCCCCTTAAAGTTGTCTGCATATTTCACATAGACACCTCAACTATGACTATTACCTATTGAACATCTAAATAGTTCAAAAAATATACCTATTAAACACAAAATGTTGATGTGCAAAAAAAATGTTTTTCATTTCAGCTAAGTGCGTGAAAAAACGTTAAATATTTTTTTTTTCAAAAAAAACTTAATACTTTTTGCCACTTGGCATTTAAATAGTTTAATTTTTTCAAAAAAATAATTTAAAAGTAAAACAATTTGTTAAAACAAAAACAAAAAAGAAAAAAAAAACCCACCCCACCCCTTTCAACTCGTCTTCTTCACCAAAGAGAACAAGAAGACTTGCACACTTTTTTCTTTCTTTTTTCTATTTCTTTTCTATATTTATCAAAAACAATAAAAATTGAATTGACTAAGTGAATTTAAAGGAAAAAAAAAGAGAAAACATCTGACTGAAAAACTAGCCGATTGTCGTCCATTTGGGTCACCTTCGAACAAATATTACCATTCAAATTAAAATATAAACCCATTAAAATTATCAAAAATAATATCAGATTGGTTCAATAAAAATAATTTAGGTTCTCTCGATTAATCTTTGCTATCGATTTCAAGACGGTTGAAAGACTTTCTTTCTTTATCACTCTTGTATTAGTCTTTGAATATCTTATGAACTCACGTATTAGGAATAAAAAATAATTATAAAAGCAATTAATAAGGATATTGAATTTTATCGTTTGAGAAAGAAAATCTTGTTAGAAAGAAGATGAAAAAGAGTAGGGGATGAGTAGGGTTGAGTTTCTCATTTATTTATTTTTTTAAAATAGATGAAAAAATTTATTTGAAATAATTTTCATTTTTTTAAACTTAAAATTCTTTTTTTCTATAATTGTTGGACCCTATGCCACATGTTATCTTTTAATTTGTCATTTTGCCACATCACATCAAGTGCATTACACATACTTTTTTTTTTATTATCGAAAAATGTCTAATAGGAACAAATATGAATAGATAAAAGTGTTCAATATGTATGAGCCTTAGTTGAAGTGCCTAAGTGAATTATGCGGACAACTTTAAAGGGTCTCAGATGAATTAAGTCTTTAAAATATTTAGATATTTAACAACCATATGATGATAACTTGTATTTTTTCCATATCAATATAATGTGATACAATATCAAATGCCGGTTAATCTTTGACGTAAAAAGAGTAATAATTAAGCTACTTTTTGAGAAAATTTCATCAAGAACGGTCTTAAAGTACTTTATTTTAAAAAAATACAATTTTATTCAATAATATAATTTAATCAAAGTAATAACTAAATTAAAAAATCGAACTCATTTATTCATGAATAGAAAACCTAATTGAATAAACAAAAAAGCTAACCAACCAATCTATCATTACTATTTAATCTTTTTTCGTATTGCTAGATATATCTATTAGATAAAATAGTAACAACGATAATCTTTAAATTCTGAATCTGTCTTTAGACATAATCATTAATGCACACCCTCTTTCCCTTTAGCAAATTTATTTTTTCATTAGTAAAATAATCCACCAACCTAATTAGGTGGTCCTATTGAAAACATTAAGGATGGAATTGAAATGAATAAAACATTTTAGGGATCAAATTGAACTTCCTAAAACATTATGTACCAAATATGCACTTTAGTTAAATCTATATTCACACTGCAATAATCCAACTGTCAGCAGAAGAAGAAGCCTTCACTAAGCCAAAAGAAAATGGCGGTCTTCTCTATGATGCTTTGGCAAGACCTACAAAGGTAACGTATCCCTAATAAAACAGCAAAAAAATGCATTTTGTTTCTGTTATGCACAATTTCAGTTCTTAGTTTTCTCACTTCCTTTGTAATTTTTTGGGTATATAAGCAGCTTTGATTGTTTAGGTGTGTAAAGAAGACAACCCATTTGCCCAAAAGGAGAATAAATTAGCATGTGAGCTGAAGTTTCTGAAGAAATTGGCTTCGCTTGCCTTTATAACCCTCTTTCCCATTGTCAATTTCAAGGTAAAAGTACTGATAATTGGACTACTAATCTACATAATTGAAGAAAAAAAGGGGAAAAATGGTTCTTTTTTTTTTTTTTGATTGCACTGAGATATACTGCTAAATCTTTATGTAATTGAGAATCTAGATTGTTGGGTATATAAGTATTGAATGCTAGCATGAAAATTCATGTTACTGTGATTCATTACTGGGTATCCATTTGGTTTGCTATATGTGGAGATTTTACTCTTCTTTTAGAATTATACATTATTTCAAGGATGTGAGGTTCTTACTTTAATTTTCCTCATGATTTATACCTGTATAAGTTAGAGGGAAGGAACTATGTATTATTTTATACAAGATTTTTTTAGAAAAAGATTTCATTTTTTGGAAAGACAGTGGTTGCAAGCAATCTATTAGGACCTTTGACCCTTTCTGGTAGATGATCAACATTGTGTACACCAGGATGGTCTTCCAAAGAAAAAGCTCACTTTGCTAGATTGTCTACGACCTAATTGGGTTCCTGATATCAATGAGTAAAGTTGCCTTTACGTGATCCACCAGGACAAAGATATCCTTAGTAATTGGATTGAGAGTGAGATTGCTAGTTTTCTTGCTCCTCAACGTATCTACCATAATCATAGAGTCAACATCAATAGTGTCCTGCCTCAAGCCATTGTCTTTCAAATTGCCCGGCATATTTGGCTGCTATGGCTTCGGCCGCATGATGATTGTTGCACTGTATTGGGAATTCCATCTTGCAGTTAGGAAAAGTTTTATCCACTAGATACTTTGAGGTACCACATAATATGCTGCTCCGTTCTCCGTGTAGAATCTGTTCTGGTTGCAGATCTACCAGCACATCTGCTTCTTCAATAGTTGCATTTTGGGCTCCCATATATAAGCTTGAAAATGAACATCTCCAATTTTCTCTCTAGACCATTGAGATAATCTCTGTCCCAGTTCTTTGAGCTTCTGTTGTAATCTCCACGTAGGATTACCCTCAATTTCTTGATCATTCAATACTCACTATCTCTTGGAAATCAGGTTGTGTTATCTAGAAATCCAGGAATTTGAAATACTTCATTCCAGTAGTTTGCTCATTATCACATTTCAGCAGCATGGGCTTATGATCAGAGCCAGCCCTGGGCAAGTGCCTCACAGTCTTGAAGTGGTCATCAGTGTTATTAAAGCAAAAATCACAAAAATCTCAAAGGATGGTGGTGCTTCAAGTGCAAATAAAATATGGACTTAGTGAAAATAGGCGCAAAGGGAGAAAAAGATACAAGTATATATATACACATATATCTAGTTCAAAACTAACAATTATAAGCATGAATGACAAATATATGAGCAATGAGATTGGAAAAAATTATGATAAAGTGAAATATCAATTGTTTAGTGTCACCTCTGTAGAAGATGTGCATTGAAAAGGGTTTCAGACCAATCAGATCAATTTGAGGGGTGTACATGACCATTTCTAAGCTGATCACTGAAAGATTGAAAATGGTTATAGGGAAGCTGGTTGGGATCAAATGGCATTCTTGAAAGGAAGATGAATCATGAATGCTGCTCTTCTGGCTAATGAAATGGTCGACTCTAGGGTAAAACAGAAGAAACCATGCATCATATACTAGCTAGATATTCAATAGGCTTATGATCATGTTAATTGGAATTTCTTGCTAAAAATTTTGATAGACATGGGCTTTGGAGAGAAATGGAATTGCTGGATACAGTTTTGCATCTCGAATGTAAGGTTCTCACTCATTATAAATGGTAAACCGGTTGGATTTTTTCAATCCCATAGAGGTCTTAGACAAGGAGACCCTATGTCGCCTTTTTTGTTCCTACTTACTATGGAGGGTCTGCACCACATGTTCAAGGTAAATAGTTGGGTAAAAGGATTCAATGCTCATATAGGGAGAGGTGAAGATCTTGAAATCAAACATCTTTTTTATGCAGATGATGCTCGGGTTTTTGTGAAGCAAAAGTGGACCAATTAGACACTTAAGAGCAATCCTTACAATATTTGAGGGCATTTTCAGGACTTTATGTTAACTAGTCGAAAAGTTTTCTCTTCCCAATTTATCAGGTAGACAATTAACAAAGTCTAGCTGAGAATCTGGGATGTCAGATAGCCTCTCGGCTTACAAAGTACCTAGGATTGTCTCTGGGGGGCCATGAACAAGGAGTTGGAGGCATGGAATCGAGGTGATGGAGAGATGTGTGAAAAGGCTATCAAGATGAAATAGTCAATACTTCCACTACGGGGTAGGTTGACTGTCATCAAGTCAGTTTTAGATGGGCAACCTATCTACATAATGAGCCTATTTCCAATACCCAAGAACACTATGAAGAGAATCAACAAAATGAGAAGATCCTTCATTTGGCAAGGAACAAAGAATAGAGAGGCTACAACCTGGTGAAATGGGAGATACTCACTTTGAGCAGAAAACAATGTGGCCTTGGCATGAGAAATCTTTGCATCCAGAATAAATGCTTGCTGTAAAAATGGCTATGGAGATTTTGTACGGGAGATAGAGCCCTATGGAGAAAATTCGCAGCAGAAAAATATGGCTTGTTTAGCAAATGGACTACTGAGAAGGTGAAGGGGTCGTTTCAATGCTGTGGGTGGAAGTCCGTTAAGAAGGCTGTGGCCACAGTTTAATAACAATATCTATACTAATGTGGGAAATGGTCTGAAAACATATTTCTGAAATGAAATCTGGAAAGGGTATGATAGCCCAATGAACTTATTCCCAAACCTCTACACCCTGAGCTTACAAAGATTTGCTACTGTTGCTCAAGTATGGAGCCAACAAGAGTAGAACTTAGTGTTCAGGAGGGCTTCTGAATGGATGGGATGTGGGCGGGCTACTTGAGGTTCTTAACACCCCACCAGCCATGTCTCAAAGAAAGGATAAACGAATTTGGAAGCTACATAACATAGGAATGTCATAGTTAAATCTTGCTAAATCTTGCTACTGGTAATGAATGTTAATCAGTCGATACTAACAAGTGGCCTTGGAAGCTAGTGTGGAAGACGAGAAACCCATTAAAAGTAGCATGTTTTGCGTGGTTGGTCATAAGAAAAGTTTGCCTTACCCATGAGGCATTACAAAAAAGGGGATGCAGTTTTTTTTTTTGAAACTGAAAAGGGGGGGGGGGGGATGCAGTTTTGCTCAAGATGCTTATGTGTGAGTAGAAAGCTGAAGTAAATAATCATTTGTTCATTCATGGTATAGCAGCTTCAAAATTGTGGAATATGTGGAGAGAGGTGATTAGGGCAAAATTTGAAATGGAGAAAAGGTGGATGACAAAGATGGTAACTACACCATATGAATATGGTATCTGGAGATCAGTAAGAAATCTTTGGGCTCGTTTCGTTCTAGAATCAGATTCCAGTTGGGTAATGGAATGAAGGTGTCATTTTGGGAGGACAAATGGATAGCCCAAAGAATCCTGAAACTATTATTCCCGGACTTATGTACACTGAGCTTGCAACAAATGCAACTCTGGCTGAAATGTGGACAGGACAGGGGTGGAACTTACATCTTAGGAAGAATTTAAATGATTGGGAGATGGGGAACATTGTGACCTTCCATGATACAATGGCACAATTTAGTACTCTGAGTAGGGAAGAAGACAAGGTTGTGTGGAAATCGACAGCAAAGGGGTCTTCAGTGTCAAGTCAGCTTACAAAGATCTCCATCATTCAAATTCAAATGACAGGATGGAGCTCTGGCCATGGCAGATGATAAAATCCCATACAAGGTAAACTGCTTCACATGGTTACTAGCAAAGGAAGCAGTGCTGTCACAAGAAAATATAAAGAAGAGGAAGTTCCAACTATGTTCAAGATTCTATTGTGTGAGGAACAGGCAGAGATAGTTGACCATCTCTTTCTGCATTGCAAATGGACAAATCAATTATGGAGAATATTCAGCAGCCTTAGGAAGATCACTTGGGTGAAACCAAGAAAAATAGCACAACTCCTAAATTGTTGGATCAATATAGGCAACACTACAATTAAGGAGGAGAGATGGAGGATTGTCCCAGCTTGTATATGGTGGACAGTGTGGAAAGAAAGGAATCAAAGAAGTTTTGAGGGCAAGAAGAACAATTTGCAGAATTTTAAGATGAATTGTATAGCTCTTTATTGTTTTTGGTGTAAACAGAAAGTTTTAGTACAGTCAGAAGAACTTTTTGATGTTATAGATTATTTGTGACAAAAAGAACAGATGGAGTCAGTCTAGTTTGTAATACTTTTGGAGGGGGGCTACTTTGATGTAGTATACCTGTGGATAAATAGGAAAAAAAGGTTATCATTCTCAAAAAAAAGTATACTAGGGGTTAGCTGGGTGATGCCAAGGACAACCATTGAGCTCTTTAATAGCCGGACAAGAATTGGCAGCAGAGGGAAAAGTGAAGACTGGTGGACGACTATCCCCCTGAATATTGGGGACCCTATGGTAAAAGAAAGGAATGCTAGGTGTTTTAAAGGACAAAATGATAGTTTTGATTTCTCTGAATATATGGACTCTTGTGGCGTGGTTGATATTGGGTAAACAGGTCCTAAATACAGAAGGTGCAACAACTGGACATCTAGCAAAAGGATATGGAAAAGGCTGAACAGAGTATTCATTAATAGCTTATGGGCTCAGAATTCAATCAGCGTCATCGAAGGTGCGCTAAGCACGCTTAGGCCCTGAAGCCGTCTTTGTTGGAACCATCCGTCCGTAGCTGATCATTTTTATCCGCACATTTGTTGTCATCAGCCATCCTTTTTTCCTTAGTACAATTTATCTAAGCTTGATCAGCAACTATAGCATTCTTTCCAGTAGGAACCCTCTTCTCTGCCCTCTTCTGTTCTAATTCTCTACGTTGAGTTATTGAGTGCCCCAAGATTTTGCAATTTCTACAAAATTTAGTTACTATAGGAGAGTCCTCATTGGTACTGCAATTTATTTTACGCAATTCCATCCGTGACAGTGGAATGGAGTTCCAGCAAAAGCACCCAGATAGGGACTACAGGAGATTCCTCATCTGATCTGAATGGTGGAGTGCATTTCTCTAGCCACATCACTTGACCGTCTATTTGAATAGATCGGTTATACCAAACATTTTTTAAATCTTCCTCATTGGAAAAATCTATAAACATAACGCAAAAATCGTAAACTCAAATCTTAACTTCACCTCTGATAAATTTGTGGCCTAGTCATGAATTTACCCACCAGAGTTAGTTTCACTCTTCAGCAGTAATTCCATAGTAATCGCTTGATTTGAAAATGATTGTCGGCATGCAATTGTTAGTATCATAACGAGCTTTCACTTGTGGATTCCCAAGTCGCTGGTTTCTAGGCTTGGGATAGCACTTAACGGTCGATTGAATTGCTTCAGAATGTTAGATTTCTGTGGAATTTCCTCCACAGCTAAGGTCACCATAGTAGTATCAATGTTTTTATCTACCAGTGGCGCCGTGCCAGGTCTACTGGTGTCCCATTGGACGGAGTGTGAGGCTCAATCACGAGAGAAAACAACCGTTGAGAAATAATACTCATGTATTGTATGGAAAACTTTTTCTGTTTACTTATTTTTATACGGCATAGAATGTGAAATAAGAACAAGGGTAAGTCATACATGGATAAATAAACTAAAGGTGAAGTGACCCTTATGATAGTAAAGAAACTTTTATTTTGGTTAACAAGTAACATATATTTCTCTCTCTGTCGAATACTCAGTTGACTCATACTAGTCTCATACAATAATGTTAAGTAAAGTGTTTTTTATTGATACTTCTTCAGAGCAAAAAGAAAGTTGTCTCTGTCATGAGCAGATATGGGTAAATTCATGTGGAAACAAGTTTTCATCTGTCTGGCTTGGAAAATGATAAACATTTCAGGATCTCATCTTTTCCACGATCTTGGCCAGAGGACTTGGAATTAAATTATTCTGAAGAAGCCACATAAATGATACAATTGAACCTACTTTGTCTACTTCATGATTAGACACTATCTGAACTTTTTGTGCTACAACTAGAAGAGCTAATGGAGATTCTACATAGAAACTCAGTAAAAAACAAATTTTTGGCTGAGTTGTACATTTTACAAGGCATTAGTCTTTTTTTTCTAAAAAAGTTGTTATTTTCAGTTCTCCTGAAAAATATTTTCAATCAAACACCACTAGAAAGGAGTGTTTCACTTTACTCCTCTCTAATTGTGTATGGCTCGGGTTTTTGACAAGTAATGTTGAATTTAATAATGGATTCTAACAAGGAATCAACATCATTTACATAGGGGCCAAGTGGCATCAATTAGCTAACAGAAAATACATCTAAGTTTGAGGCTATGTATATTTCTCCTTTTGCCAAACTTTTGTTCGAGTTTTTAGAAATACAAAATAAGGAAGTTCATGATTTTTTTAGCTGTTTCCAATCTGTTGATCTCAGTTTTATTTACGGAATTGGATTACCTTTCCTTCTTTGCAAAATTCACTTGTTGGATCAAAGAGAGGAAATGATCATTTAAATTTCTGTTACCGTTTACTTCTCATTGCCTTAAAAGGGAATCTGTTCTCTAATTGCCATGAGTTATACTGCTAAATCTTCTGAAAATAGAATCTACATTATTGGAAAGAAATATTAAACGCTGGCATGAAAGCTCATCTTAGTGTAATTAATCACTTGATATTATAAGTGATTAAGGATTTATGCTTAGCTTTCATCCTGGATCGACAGCTAGTATTTTATAGTTGTGCATTGTTTCACTTCTCCTTCTGTAGGATACTCAGTTGGCTCATACTTCTCATAAAATAGTGTTCAGAAGATTATTTTCAGTTGATACTTGTCTCTTCGTGACAAAAAGTATGTCACCTTTGTCATGAGTATCATGGACTCTTGTTTAAACAAGTATTTATTTGTCTGCCTTGAGAACCTAGTTCTGTCATTATTTTCCTATCCATCTTGGATGTTATTAATAATTTGAGACAATTAGTGATATAGCTGGAATATTTCTTGTAACTGTCTTATCATTTTACTAGCCATTCTTGAAGTAGGTTACCATTGGGGACCAAAGGCAACACATGTACGTGGAATATCATTTACTTCAAGGGATAATACCAAAATAAAGGAAAATAAATGGAACCTACAAAGTTTCTATTTGACTCAACCATGATTTAATACATTTTCTCCTCTTTCATGCATAATTCTGGAAGTAATCTTTGAACGTTGTCTCTTTAACTAGCAGAGTAGTTTCACCACAGTTCTTTTCCTCTCTTTTTGTTATTTTGGTCCTTCTGTTTTGTCCTCATCATTTATGTTTGATGATTCTGTTAACTGAAGCCATGTAGTATTTGATCTAAATAGATTGAAATAATTCTACCATTGCTTTAAAAATTGCAAATAAACATTTCTCTTATCCTTCACTAACCCTTGTCTGTAATCTGCAGATATTTACTACAGTTGTCTTCTTCTCTTCATTTAATGAGATATCAGTGATGCCTCATCAGAACCAGGTATGATTGTCATCAGGGAATAGAGTGAATTGTGAAACAAATAGGAAATAATGCAATACTTGGGTAGAGTTTCAGTGAATATAATATCCCTTCTCTTATAAGGTAATTAGGGAATGAAAATCCTACATATGACAAGTAAGAAGAATCATTGGAAGGAATGAACAATATATGTCACATCCTAATTCTATTCTGTGATAAGGTTCCCTGGTTCATAAACTCTAAGCTGACTGGTCATATCTCTCTACCAAGAGAAAATAGGGAAAATACCATACTCTTAAGATTCTATAAACCCTTGATTGGTACATATACTTTTTAAGTTTGTAACTCTACCTGCTTTCTTAACCTAGTGATGGAGTTACCTAATGTGTTGAACCCCTGAAGGATCAAGGACCATAAATAGTTGGAACAAGTCATCATTGCCTTTTAAAAGCAAATATTTCAACTATTTATTTATTAGGACAAAATCAATTGAAAAAAAGAAACTTAAGAGTTCCATTATTTATGGTCAAATAGAAAAAGATAAAACCAAAATAACGGAGTTGCAATTGTGTACTCCTTGTTGTTATATCTTTAAGATGCAATGACTTTTTTTATGCCAACTCTGTTTTTAAAAATTACTTGGTTAGAGCTCCTTTATATGTATTCCTCTTCTTCGATTAACATGGAAGTAACAACAATACAGGGACAAAATGGGCAGCAGGGTATGTGGATGTACCAATGCATCCATTGTAAAAAAAACTTCCCTTCAAGCCAGGCCATAGCAGGCCATACAAAGGGTCATTTCAGAGATGGCTGGGTTAAAGGAACCCCCCAGAGCAAAGTATTTGTACTATTTTCTGAGTATCAGCAACAGCAGGGTTCTATCACTGACTCTTCAATTCCCGAGAAACAGATTTTTTCTGCAGCAACTTCTGACACTGACTTAGCAGATGCTCATCAATTGCAAATAGGTGATGTGCAGAATTCCAGAAGCCTGGTCGTGCGGCCTCCATCTCCAGCTTCGTCTAGCAGAGAACCACGAATCCCTAGGCATCATTTGAGGCTTCGTGATCTGAAGATACTAGCTAGGCTAAGGGCTCGTCTTACCAGAGAGGAGCAAGAAGTCATTTTGCGTCTTCTTGATAGTGCTATGGAACAGGTTCATTCATTAATTTAAATATGCACCTGCTCGATCTTTTTCCTTCCTTCATCACTCCTATAATTTTCTTAGGTGTCATTTGGTTCAAAACTAGGGATTATATCAATCCCACTTTTTTAGGAGACGAGTGATTCCAGGATTTTGGTATAGAAATAACAGTGATCTTAGGTAATACTTCCGGTCAAATACGAGATAAGTTTAACCTCAAAATTTATAATGGAAGAACCCAGTTAATCCCTTGAACCAAACAATCCCTTAACAAATTTCTTATTATATCTTACTCTAATGAATTGCCACCATCTTTATGAATTTTGGTTAATCCACCATATATTATATTTCAATAGCAGTGTTCAAGTAATTAATGTGTGGTTGGCTTTTTCACCTCCTGTACCACCAGCATGCTTGGTCCCGTTAGAAAGATTGGAATATCAATCTCATGTAGATAAACTACAAAAAACTCATGCTACAGGAGCAAAATCTTTCTCAAATTCTAGTGTTTCCACGACAACTAATCAATTTTGTTCTACCTAATTCCTCTTTCATGACTACGTATTTTTCCAGCTTAGGATGTCGGTAATCTTGTTGAATGCAAATAATTTGGTGATTGATAGGAGTATTATTTTGTTACAGGCAAAACAATCAAGCAAGAAGAGCACTGAGGCGGAGGTGATCCCTAATAGAAACTCAGAAGCAGCAGCCGTGATTGGAACTACTGACACAGATACCGATGTGTCCTCTGAGGAATCAGATGATGAGTCCAAAAATATGTGATCCTATGGTTGAAGCATATATGCAATAGTTTCTGGGCTATTTCTTATTAGTTATGGTTCCGAAGATTGTTCAAATTATTAGTGAAGTGTTTTATTAGATATATGAACAGTATAATGTTGTTGCTTTTTTAGATCATCTAAGAGTAGTGTTGAACAAGGTTCTTCCCTTTATCCCCTCTGTTGAATTTATGTATATGTGACTGTTACTGAGGCTTTGTCTGTGAGGCCTTGGTTGCTTTATTAATTGAAGATATTATGTATGTTTTGCTATTATGAAGGAAGCCAACTGTTACACTTATAGCATAGGATGATGATAGAGTAACTCATGGCAGATTATTTCTTATTATTAAAGTATAAGATGGTTGAAGTAGAGGTGGGGTGGGGTAGATTACCTAGAAAATTACGTATGGAGTTAACAAATTGTGAATTGTTTACATTATTTTTTAGATGTAATATTTTATTTTAACTTGTATAAATGTCATAACAATCTGTTTCAACAGTATATTGTTTATTTTGGGCTAGATTTGTAAAATAAAATAGGCCAAAATCTCATTATGATGTATTGGTGATCCATTCATCTTGTTGATGGTGGCTGTATTTATCATAAAGAATTTTCATTGAGAACAACGAAATGAATTTGTAACGAACTAAAAAAAATATTCATCAAAATATAAAAGGAAAAAATGGTAATGGACAAATAAGGTAAAAAGTTAAATGCATTTATAATAGTCAAAGGGTAATTTTGATTATTTCTTTAAAAAATAACTCTGTTTTGAATTTTGAAATTCAAATGCAATATTTTTTCACTTCCTTTGATCGGGATTTTCAATAAAATGGTAATAATGTTTGGAAAAATAATTTTAAAAGGTTAAATGTATCTATTATAATTGAGGTAATTTTGCTATTTCTTTTAAAAAAATGTTAGAAGGAAAAAAGAATTTGAAATATATCTGAACTTTAACCAAAACTATTGTAACAATTTCAAACTTTGAGCAAAACCTATTGCCTATGCACCATTTAATGGTGTATCTTAAAGATATATAATTGCCCAATTGGACAAGTTACTAATTATAATAATGCAATATTTATGATGTCATCTTGGCACCTGCCCAACTGGACAAGTTACTAATTACTCCCTCCGTAAGGTATTTTTTGTCATGGTTTCTATTTTTAGAGTCAAACTATATAAACTTTGACTAACAGTTTAAGATGCATTTTTTCATCATATTAATATGCAAAAAATTGTAATTTATAGTACTTTTCATATAGTTTTAGAATATCTAATTTTGTTTGTTTAAAATATCAAATTACTATGATCTAATTTACTTTTGAAAATTAGTCAAATTGACTTTCGATAAGCGCAACATGACAAACATTTCTGGATGGAGGGAGTATAATAATGCAATATTTATGATGTCATCTGGGCACCTATAAATCTTTAAATTATACTATTAAATAGTACAGAGATAATAGGTCATATCCAAAGTTTGGGATTGTTACAACAATTTTGTTCAAAATTTGGATATTTTTCGAACCCTTTTCCCTTAAAAAAAACAACTCAACTTTGACATGTTTTGAATTTTGAAACTTCAATGCAACATTTTTCCGCTTCCTCTTCTTTTTTTCTTTATACTTATTAGACTCATAAATTAAAATATTAGAATCTAGGGTAAAGGGTCAGAAAATAATTCAACTTTGATCGAAATTGTTCTTACAATATAAAACTTTATAGAGCACCTTTTACCCCATGCACTATTTAATAGTTTATTGTAGGCTAAAGTCATATGCGGCCCCTTGAAGTTGTCCGCATATTTCATTTGAACACCTCAACTTATCTTTGTTCCTATTGAATACTTTATTTGTTCAAAAGTCATTCCTATTAGACACAAATTGCTGACATGTCAAAAAACATATACCACACTCTCTTTGGGCGCGTAAAACTATTGAAAATATTTTTTTTTCTTTTTTTATTAACTTACATGCAGAAATTAATAAAAAAGGAAAAAACAATTTCTTTTGAAAAGGAAGTCTTCTTCTCCACTTCCTCTGCCATTTTCATCTTCCATTTTCATAATTTTTTTCACATACACAGCACATCCCATCCTCTTCACCGATCTGTTTCTTTTACCGTCTCCAATTCTTCTTCTGCTTTTTCCTTTTTATTCCTTTTTAATGTAGATTTGCATATTTAATATTCCGACAAAACTTCATTTATTCCGGCGAAATAAATATGAATTAATAAAAATTTGTTATTATCTATTATAATTGCGATAAATAATTACAAATGGAAAAAAGATAAATGCAATGAATTGAAGGTTTTGATGATTTTAAAATGAAAAAGAATAAATATTTAGCTTAGGTGGATAATGTATTACCGACGTTGATGAAAGGAGTAAGATTCGATGGAGGAAAAAAAGATGTGAGTTGATCAATGGAGGAGAAGGAAGAGGTCGGATGATGGTTTACTGGCTTGTTGGGGCTGCCACCGGCGTTGATCGATGGAAGAGCAACTATGGTTTTTGAAGAAGAAGACGCAGGGTAGGGGGTAATTAATAAGAAAAAATTTATTTTCTTTAAAAAAAACATTTTAGATTATTTAAATAATATTTTTAAAAAATTGGATTTTAATGCCACGTGTCATCATTTTATTGGTATGTTTATTGTCTGCCAGCGTTTGAAATACACGCATCTTAATGTTTTAACTGATTGTCATTTTGTGTTAAATAGGTATATATTTCTTAAGGTCCAAGCGTTCAATCGGTACAAGTCTAACTTAAGGTGTCTAAGTGAAATATGCGGACAACTTCAAGGGCCGCATATGACTTAAGCCTTTATTTTAAAGATATATATGTGCAAATAAAGATACTTTACTATTGGTAATGATGCAATATTTATGATGTTCATGTGGACAAATATATACCTTTAAAATACACTATTAAGTAGTTCAAGGGTAAAAGACCTTCCATAAAATTTGATATCGTAACAACAATTTCGACCAAAATTAAAGTATTTTGATACCTTTTCCCCTAGAATCTAATATTAGATTTCTTGTTTTGTTCACATTTATGATTACTATTTTTCTTTTTTCGAAAGAAATTTTAGCTTTATATAATCCTAATTAGAGTTGTCAATATGAGTTAGCCACCCAATCATAACTTAGTCCATACAATTTTTAAAATTTGACGGGCTAGGCCGACTGACCCATTTTTTTGTGGGCCAGAAAACAACTAGCCCAACCATCAATACATGGGTTACGGACCGTGGCGGGGCATCCCACTTTTTTTAAAAGTATCTTTTTTATAAATTTCTAAAAATAAATTATGTTTCAAAAATATTAACATAAATATCTATAAGATAATATTACATAGTGTTAGGGTTACCACTTGTTAACCAATAGTGAATGATGATTCTGATGATGTAATAATAATAAGAATACTAAGTGAATTGCGTTTGATGATTCTAAATTCGTATATTAAACTTTAAATAGACTTGGTTTTAAACTTTTGTTACTTTTAATAATCTATATTATTTTTTAATTAATTTTATATTTAACCCACGCGCCGCTTCAACCAATATTGTTGAAGCTCCCACGGAGCTATAGGCTTATACGAAACGGGGTAAAAAATATTTTTCTTAAATAGGGTTTAAAAATTTTAACTCGACTTTATTAAATCACGATTAGATCAGACCGTCCCAACAAGCCTAGCTATATTGACGACTCTAATATTAATATCTAGGTAGTAACAATATCATGATCGTCTCTTTTTTTTTACAAAGGAAAATAACATTAGAATTTCACTATTTTCCTATTTTTAACCCCTAGGAGCATGAATTGAAATGAAACTTTAGAGCAAACAATGCTAAATAAGCACACAGAAACAACCTTAAAAAGTTATAAATTGAATATTGTACTCATTTTCAATCTGTAAGTACGTTGGATATTTTTATAAGTTGAATAAAAATAATTGGTATTCATCTACAAATAGTCATCTATTTCTATTAAGGATTAGTGGAATTTGCTATTATGTTTAAATTTGATTTTCAATAGAAAAATAATCAAATCAAATCGGTTTTAAAATACAAATGAAAATATCACTGTTGTAAATTGAATGTTTTTTGTTTGATTGAATTTCTTAAGTTTATCATTGTCACATGAAATATAAATTCATCAATTTAATGAAATAAGAACTACAAGTAAAACTAATTATAACATTTGCTAACATTATTGTTAATGTTTTAATATATTCCAAAGAAAATTATTTTTCACTCTCCAACCGAACACATGAAAACATAATTCAGAAAAATATTTTGGAAAAATTATTTTTGCGATAGCAACCCAGATAACGACTTATACTTCACGAATGTCCGTAATGCGCTTTACGCTGGTATAATTTTATTACTTGTATAATACTTTTTCACATACATTTTCAAAAATAAAAGATCTGATTCATTTGATAAGCATCAAACATAAAGGTATATAAATATATAAGTAGTTATGAAAAGATTTTTATTACTTCTCTTTTTACACTTTCTTTGATTCTAGACTGATTTTTTTTATGAGATGATTAATATTTTACCTTTCAAAGATATCTTTGTCCTAATAATCTTTCATCTTTTTCGTTTTTGCTCCCTTTTCTATTTACCTTTTCTCTTGGCCCCCCCAATCATCATATTTCTTGTGCTTTTTGAGGTATTATCTATTTTATTCTCTTGTGCAATGTACTTATAATCTTGACTATATATAGTCATGGAATATCAATTTTTTACGTTTCATTCTATAGACCCGTAAGGAATCATCATAATATATTATTTTTAATTTATCAATTTATGATAATAACATTGAGTCTAACTTATATGATCGCTCAACTGATCGTAGAAGTCAACGAATTGACATGCAAACTTTTGATGGGGCGCACCTCTTGTCCAAGTGACTTGAGACATTTGATTTTATCAATAAAAAAAATGAAAAATAAAAAAATAAAAAAAAATAATTTTTTTTTTAAGAAGATTTTGTTGGTGCCCAGTAAGCGCATGATCAAATGCATGCAAAAGTAACAATAAAAGGTTATGAATTGAATTTTGTTTTATCCCATTTGTGACTTGTAAGTGATTATTATTATAAGTTGAACAAAAAAAATTGTTATTCATCCTGAATTATGTCATCTAATTCAGGAGTATTTTGACCATTTCGATGAATTTTAATAGCCTTATTTGATGACTAGGATTTATGAGAACTTATTGCTTTTAAAATGATCTTATTTGATTATAGCTAAATGACAATATTTCAATTATAAAATTCTTTTAATTTTTACTTAAAGAAATCACGATAGAGTTAAACAAGTCTTATAACTATTTTCATTTTATTATTAGAAGTCCTAATCTTTGATATTTAGAAAAGAGTGTATCAGTTTTACTCCTTTTTTAAAATTTTTGTTTGAGTTATTATTAGAAATACAGAGAAATAAGGTTCATGATTTGTTTTATATACTTTTCAATCTGTTGATCACATATTTTAAATACTTTTCAATTCATTTGAAATTTATGAAGGTTAAGGAAGTTGTGTTTGCTTATAATTTTTTTTTGTAAAGGAGTTTGCATCAAAAACGATTTTTAGCAACAATTAACTAACCAAAATAGCTTAATTGTCGCTAAATATATTTTTAGTGACGATTAGTAGTCTTTGTAAATCTTTCTAAAGACTATAAAGAGATTGAATCCAATGAAAATTAACTAATGTCACCACAGGTTTTAACACTCTTTGTTAATGTATATATTTATTTCCGCTATAAATTGTTTTTGTTGTAACGAAAGAAGAGTGCATTTGCCTCATATTTGGAATACTTTTCCTCATTGAATTTCCACTTTTACTCTTCTCTAGACTTGTCGAAATGGGCTTAGCTCATGGGGTTGACCCAACCCAACCCGCTATTAGGGTAGGTTGGGATAAGATTTTTCCAGCCCATTCAAAATTGGGGCTTATATGCACGATCTAAGTAAACCTTTGACCCTTGAGGCTTTACGGAGGCCAGATCAAGATCGATCTATGAATCAAAAATATTATTAAATTTGAACTAAAATAACTAATTTTTAAGACATAATGTTTCTTTAATTTATAAATTTATTATTTTTCAAATTTCCACTACTTATTTATATGTCAAAACGATTCTTATATTTTGTTAAAATTTTCTAAATATATTTTTATCCATAATGATTGAAACAATATCATTGTTTTCACATTTAATTTGAAAATTCTCATTTTCTTGATATATATTTTAAATATGGAATTGTAATTTGAATTACCACACTAATCATATGTGTAAAGTTATAAGTTTGTTATGATTGAAATTATTACGTACTATCATATAATTTTGTTAGAGATGTTAAAAATTTAATTTATTAAAAAAATTTTAAGTTTGAATTTGGAATGATAAAGAAAATTTTCTTCTAAGAAAATGAAAAAAGGGCTAGCCCCACAACCCTTCTAGGGTTGTACTGGGTTGGACATTTCAAGGTCCTTTCAAATGAAGCGCCGCCTCACCTAGCCCTTGAAATTCCTTGGCTCATGGGCTTGGGATGAGTTGACTAGGTAGGCTTGTTTTGACTACGTACATTCGAAAGATGCTGACAATTGTGGAAGATTCTGAAGGAATGTCGAAATTTATGTAGCCCATAAAATATTATAGATTTGCATGGAAGGTCCTTGGAATAATCTAGACATGCCGTATATTCTAGAAAGAGGAATTATTGGTGATTGTCAAGCCTAGTAAACTGTATATTGTAGAATTATTTCGTCGGGCTAATTTCTATGAAAGTTGTAGTTGAGGCGGTTCGGTTGGGATGAGAGATGTACTTGTATTCTAGCTTAGTTTTGCCTTGTTGATTATTGTATTATTTGATACTCACTCCTTACTTCTACGCTTGTGTAGGTTCCGAGCTTAAACCCATGTGATCTTTCTTCTTCATCTATTTTTAAGGCTTTCAGAGGACATTTTTGTAATCCCGACGGGCCCTCTTGTTCCTCACATGTTTTGTTCTATTCAAGAAATAAAGAAATTGAGAATTGTAATTATCTTTCAATTTCATATTTTATATATTAGTGTTGTACACATGACAACCACGTTTTAAGGGTATTTTAGAATGACCAAGTTTTCTGTTCTTATCCTATTGTTGTTTTTCTTCACTCATTTCTTTCGTGTTGTTGGGTTTGAGACTGACTTATCTTGGTAGGATTACACACTGGTCATCACGTTTATTTTTGGATCGTGACATTACTATAAAAGTAATTATTTAAGCTTGATTTACCAATCCATATTTATAAAAAACACACCTCTTCCATAAAACAACCATTTTGTTACCCAAACTCAAAAAACCAACTCTTCCTCCAAATAACCACACCTGTCGTAATAGTTATTGAATTTTAATATGTCCAAATTAAATTTAAACTTAAAATCAAACTACAAAATGAATAATTTTAAGTTAAGGTCAAAACACCAATTAATAAAA
The DNA here is from genome assembly GCF_036512215.1 of Solanum lycopersicum. NCBI lineage: Eukaryota > Viridiplantae > Streptophyta > Magnoliopsida > Solanales > Solanaceae > Solanum > Solanum lycopersicum. The sequence goes on along the minus strand of NC_090801.1, from coordinate 55,083,037 downwards.
ACAAGACTTGTTCTAAAGATAGGAAATTTAGACTAATCACTAGTTTTTCTATCAATCTGATTACCTCCCTCACTTCTACATCCCTCCAGTAATCTCAAGTCTACCTAAATAGTATTAACCACAAATATATGATTTTTTGTAATTCCTTTCAAAGCTTAAATAATTTATGTCTTTTTCCTTCTTAAGTTTCAATCTTTTGCTTAGATAGATATATTCTATGATCAGATTTATAATCACATATGGAGATATGAAAGAGGGGATGGAGAGAGGAAAGCCTAGTTTTTTTTAACCTTTATACCCTCTTCAAAATTTCTTAGATGTCATTTGATTTTCAAAACTTAAGATTCCATCGCCAATCCACCTTTTACATATAATATAATCAAAAAAATTTGATATGAAATAATACTAACCATAGCTAATACCTCTGGTCAAATACGAGATTTATAAATGTAGATACTAATAGTCGATCCGAGGAAATAATCTTTATAATTACTTTGTACAAAGTGAAAATAACATTTTCAGATGACTTTTATGTAAAAAAAAAAAGAAAACCTCTAATAAAAAAGGCATAAGACATATAAAAAATTGTTTGTGAAGGAGTATAAACGAAATTTAATATCTTTAATGAGATAACCTAGATGATCCTTGTTCTTTAGAGGATTTCTTTTCATAACTTATTCAAAAGAATTTTTATTTGTTTTACTTGATTAATGTGACCCCTAAAAGAACCTAAACTCTAATACAACTCAATTAGAATTAAATCTTAAAATTCATAAAAAAGGAATAAACTAAACCTATTAATAGTGGAGAATCATGAGATATGACTCGATCTATATTTTGTTAGTAGTGGACCTCGATTTAAAGGAAATGAGTGATGGTGAAGGACTATGCTTTGATGAATATGGTGAATATACATGGTGGAGAATAAGATTCATTAAGAGTTGAATGAAACGTTTCAACGATGTATTGTGCTCTTTCTCTATCTCAAGTGCTTAAGGGAGATTATTTGGTATAGGGAAGAGTCATTTTTTCCTTTTCAGTTCGGTTAAGAAAAATGTAAGGGTGTGTATAGGATTACGAGAAAAATTATGTGTGTATGCAAGAGTACGTGTGTCAAGTCATCATGAGGGTGAGAATAAAAATAAATGACGATTTATATAGCGTATCAGGTCATCATGAGGATGTATACGAAAAATGTGATTGTGTGTAGAATATAACAAGTCATTATGATGGTGTATATGAAAAATGTGACTGTGTGTAGGGTGTGTCAAATCATTATGTGGGTGGATGTATATTGTATGGGACAATAAAAACCGTGATGGGATCTTTCCAGACCCAAGCAAAAGAGACAAAATTATTGGCACTCTTTTTTATTTTATAAAGATAGTTAACAAATAACAAAAAATATTACACGTTAATTAATTAATTAATTAATCTTAACTAAGAAAAATAAAATATAATTAACAAAATACTAATTTGAAAGAAAAATATTTTTTGAATTTTTTCTTCTTTCAAATAAAGAAAAAATATATATGTATATTCTCGAAAAACGTCTTGTTTTTGTGTGATTTTCAAATTTTCAATGAATCCCATTTGAATGAAAAAGAAAGTCAAAATACTAAGATTAATTCCAATCATATAATGTAATGCTAAAATAGTATTTTAAAAATAAACGAAAGAAGGATAAAAATTATATTTCTTGAAAGCAATATGATCTGGTAATTACTAGACATCGGGTCAGGTTATTAAATTTAGGAAAAATTATTTAACATTTTTTACCCCAAATTAGATGACCTAAATTTACATGAACAAGAATATTTTGAAAAAAATTGGTAACAAAACTTGGCTAAACAAGGAAAATAAATAAATATAGTTATTATATGGTCAATAAATAACTTTTTTATATTCTTAAAGTAATTAAAAGATCCTCAGCTTTGACATGTGTTGAATTTTGAAACACTAAATGTAATATTTTTCCTCTTTTCTTTCATCTTCTTATTATCGTATTAGAGTGATAAATTAAAACATTAGAATCTAACATCAATTTCTTTCTTTATTCTTATTCTTATTATTTTTTTTTCAAAATGAAAGGAAGTTTAGTTTTATGTTATCTTTATATCAAGCTCGCAACCATATTATCTTCTCTCTTTTCTTTTTACACATAGAAAAATAACATTCAATTTCACTAATTTCTTATTCTTATCCTCTAAGAATCAATTCAAATGAAACTATAGAATAAGAAATTTTAAATAAGCGTATGACCAAATGCACACATATACAACCTCAAAAGCTAGAAATTGAATTTTGTATCACATTTACAACTTATGACTAGTTATTTGAATAAGTTGAATTAAAAAATTATTAAGCATCTGTAAATACTCATCTATTTCTATTATAGAATTAGGAGAATTTACTATTATGCTTAATTAAGATAACAAGCGAATAATTTTTATCGCTCGATAAGATGAGGAATGACAGATGCAGAAACACAGGTAGGGTACGTGTCATGGCATGACCTACTGCAATTGATAAATATTTAACCACTGATGGCCATATAGTTTCCTCCTGCACCATCAAATTTCTCCAACAGGTATGGTAAAGCGTCCTGATCTTCGTAACATTATAGGGGTACTTGTATTTGTCCAATTGACAGGTCAGCAAATGGACATAAAATCTTCTAATGGGGCGCACCTCTTATCCTTCAAGACATCTGATTTGGCTAAACGTGAAAATCTCACGACTGATTCTGCATCCATAACACCAAATATCAGTAAGACTTTTTAAATCCCTAGATGAATCATTCCACTTATTGGTGGTTATTGCTGCATTTTTTGTTAATAAATTTGTTTCCTCTTTGGTTTATTAGACTCATTAATTCAAAGATAAGAATATGACATTAAATTTTTGTTTTATTCACATTTAGGATTATTATTTTTCTTTTTCTGAGTTGAAGTTTAGACTTATTTAATTTCTATATCAAGCTAGTAGTCGTATCATCCTCTCTCTATTTTTCTTTTTTACTATCGAAAAATAACACTGAATATTACTAACTTCTTACATTGATCGTATAGGAGCACCGAACAATCATTACTAAATAAGAACATGATCAAATGCATAAAAAAATAACTTTAAAAAGTGAGACTTGTGAGTAATTATTCTTATAAGTTCAATAAAAAAGGTTATTATTAATTTAGAATGATGAATTTTATAAATGGATTATCTAACAAGGAATCAACATCATTTATATGTTATAGTTTTTTAATATCTCACGTTTCCTTCTGTTAGAGTAATTTTAAAACGGTACTTGTCTCTTTCAGGCAAAACTTAGGAAAGATGTCCTTTTTTTCTTCTACAAAGTGATGGTTAGACCAGCTATAGATTTATGCATGGGGTAGAGTGGGTGTCAATTAATTACTCTCACACTCAAAAAATGAATAAAGAGAAGAGTGGATATCAACCCTAGGCTTCAAAGGATATCAAAATAATAAAATATTTGGATAAAAATGAACTCAAGTTGATATTCTCATGGAAATACAAAATATGAAGTGTGAATCGCTCATGCTTCTAGTAAGTTAGTATGCTCGCTATATTATTGATAAAATTGTCATAACTTTGCACTCCAAGAATAAAGAGCAGTTGACAAAATTGGAAAGAAGACTTAAAGATCATTGATTGGACAGGTTATAGGCCACACATTTCTTTAAACTTTAGGAGATATAAATTTTTGAAATTGATCCAAGTAAAAATTATATCAATCTCAATCGGTAAGAAGCTTTCAACTCAACGTTATGCTAAAGCTTTTTTTGACCTTATTACATCACCGCAAAACTCTTCAAATTAAAAATTGAACCACTACACATCTATACAATTAGAAAACATATAATGGGTCAGAAATTTACGGAGTGTTACAGATAAGCCCAACACATTACAATAAAAAAAACTTTTTAGCTGTAATGATCTAATAACCTTTACCGACATTAGAGACATTTACAAAAATTGTTAACTGCCACTAAAGAATGCCCCATATGGGACATATGGCTTTAATCACCACCATAATACCACCATATTGGACATTCCTTTATGGATTGAAACTTGCAATCAAAAGGAAATTTACAAACATTGAGATGGCTATTCGCACTGATGTAATCTTGCTGCGTTCTTGGTGAAAAATTTCATAGAGAAACCTTTGGATTTCGGGGCTAGAACTAATGTAATATCGCAACGTTCTTGAACTGGGTTTTGTCGCCTATTTCCAATAAGTTCTAATTTTCTAAGTTTTGATGAAAAATCTGACTTTGTTAAGTTGTAGTTTCGTTTCTAGTCTAAATATATAGTGTGTCATATTGATAGTGCTATGGAACATGTTCAATACTTTTTTTTTTTGAATATGCACTTGCTTGATCTTTTTCCTTCCTTCATCACTCCTATAATTTTCTTCGGTGTCATTTGGTTCAAAACTAGGGATTACATCAATCCCACTTTTTATATAAGATGAGCGATACTATGATTTTAGTATATAAATAACAGTGATCTAAGGTAATACTTCCAATCAAATACGAAATATGTTTAACATCAAAATTTATAATGGGAGAATCCAATTTATCCCTTGAGCTAAACAATCGCTTAACGAATTCCTTTTTATATCTTACTCTAATGAATTTCACCATCTTTATGAATTTTGGTTAATCCACCATGAATTATATTTTCAATAGTAGCGTTCAAGTAATTAATGTGTGGTTAGCTTTTTCACCTCCAGTACCACCAACATGCTAGGTCCTTTTAGAAAGATTGGAATATCAATCTCATCTAGACAAACTACAAAAACTCATGCTTCAGGAGCATAATCTTTCTCAAATTCTATTGTTCCCATGACAACTAATCAATTTTGTTCTACCTAATTTCTCTTTCATGACCACATATATTTCCAGCTTAGGATGTCGAAAATCTTGTTGAATGCAACTAATTTGATAATTGATAGGAGTATTATTTTGTTACAGGCAAAACAATCAAGCAACAAGAGCATTGAGGCAAGGCAGAGGTGATCCAAATAGAAAATAAGAAGCAATAGTTTATGGGCTATTTCTTATTAGTTATGGTTCTGAAGATCATTCAAATTATTAGTGAAGTGACCTATTATTATATATATGAACAGTATAATGTTGTTGCTTTTTTAGATCTTCTAATAGTAGTGTAAAACAAGGTTCTTCCCATCATCCCCTATGCTGAAGTTTAGACTTATTCAATTTCAATATCAAGCTAGTAGTCATATCATCCTCTCTCTATTTTTCTTTTTTACTATCGGAAAATAACATTGATATATTACTAACTTCTTGTATTGATCCCATAGGAGCACGTAACAATCATTGTTAAATAAGAACATGACCAAATGGATGAAAAAATAACTTTAAAAAGTGAGATTTATGAGAAATTATTCTTATAAGTTGAATAAAAAAGATTATTATTAATTTAGAATGATGAATTTTATAAATGGATTATCTAACAAGGAATCAACATCATTTATATGTTATAGTTGTTTAATATCTCACGTTTGATTCTGTTAGAGTAATTTTAAAATGGTACTTGTCTCTTCCAGGAAAAAATTAGGAAAGATGTCCTTTTTTCATCTATAAACTGGTGATTAGACCAGCTATAGATTTATGCATGGGGTAGAGTGGGTGTCAATTAAGTACTCTCACACTCAAAAAATGAATGAAGAGAAGAGTGGATAGTAACCCTAGGTTTAAAGGATATCAAAATACTAAAATATCTGGATGAAAATGAACTCAAGTTGATATTCTCATGGAAATACAAACTATGAAGTGTGAATCGCTCATGCTTCTAGTAAGTTAGTATGCTCGCTATATTTTTGGTAAAATTATCATAACTTTGCACTCCAAATAGAATTAACGAGCAGTTGGCGAAATCTGAAAGAAGACTTAAAGACTGTTGATTGGAAAGGGTATAGGCCACACATTTCTTTAAATTTCAGGAGATACAAATTTTGGAAATCGATCCAAGAAAAAACTTATATTAAAATTAACCGGTAAGAAACTTTCAACTCAAGTTTGTGCTAGAGCATTTATTTGATCTTATTACATCTCCGCAAAACTCTTCAAATTAAAAATTGCACCATTACACATTTATACAAATAGAAATCATATCATGGGTCGGAAATTTACGGTGTGTTACAGATAAGCCAAGTACATTACAATAAAAATAACTTTTTAGCTGCAATGAGCTAAAAACCTTTACCGACATATAAAACATATGGCTTTAATCAGCACCATAATACCACAATATCAGACATTCTTTTATGGATTGAAACTTGCAATCAAAAGGAAAGTTACAAACATTAAGATGTCTACTTTTACTGATGTAATCTTGCTGAGTTGTTGGTGACAAATTCCATAGAGAAACCTTCGAATTTCGGGGTTAAAACTAATGTAATCGTCTAACGTTTTTGAACTGGGTTTTGCCTCTCTTTCCTCTAAGTAGGTTCTAATTTTCTATGTTTTGATGAAAGATCTAACTTAGTTAAGTTGTAGTTATGTTTCTAGTCTAAAATTATAGTATGTCTGTTGAATTAATATATATGAGACTGCTAATGAGGCTTTGTCTTTGAGGCCTTGGTTTCTTTATTAATTGAAGATATTATGTAATGTTTTGCTATTATGAAGGAAGACAGTTGTTACACTTATAGCATAGGATGATGATAGAGTAATTTCATTGCAGATTATTTCTTATTATTAAAGTTTAAGATGGTTTAAGTAGAGTTGGGCTGGGGTAGATTACTTAGAAAATTACGTATTGAGATTGGACAGAAATTTGGAATGGGTGCACTTGACGATATGAATCATTTGAAAAATAAACGTATTCGTTCTGTAGCAGATCTTTTACAAGATCAATTCGTTTATAAAAAGTGAATTGTTTACATTTTTTTTAGATGTAAGATTTTATTTTGACTTGTATAAATGTAATAACTATTTATTTTAACAGTATATTGTTTATTTTGGGTAAGATTTGTAAAATACAATAGGCCAAAATCTTGTTATGATGTCTTAGTGATCCTTTTAGCTTGTTGATGTTGGTTGTATTTTTCATAAAAGATTTTTTATTTAAGAACAACAAAACGGATTAGTGAAAAACTAAAAAAATATTCATAAAAATAAAAAAGGATTAGGATATCCAAAAAATGGTAACGGACTAATAAGGTAAAAAGTTAAATGCTTTTATTATATTGAAAGGATAATTTTAATTATTTCTTGAAAAAATAACTCTGTTTTTAATTTTCAAAACCCCAAATGCAACATTAACCGGCTTCCTCTTCTTTTTTTTCTTCTTACTTTCTGATTGACTTGAAAATTCAAATGTTATAATTTTACATCATATTTCTTGCATTATTTACATTTATTTATGATTTTTTTTTGTTTATATCAAATTTATGAAGAACTTGATGAAATAATTGTTATAACACTTTTTTGTTATATATTTCTAAAGACTTTATATAAAATTCAAAACAAGACATTTTTTGTCACATATATGTAAGATATTGATATCAAATTGATTACAATACCTTTTTTGTCATATGTCTCCAAGGTCTTGATACCAAATTCATAAGAAGAATTAAATTGTAATTGGAATCACTACTACTCATATATATAAAGTATGTTGTGATTGATATTAATATGAACTTTCATGTAATTTTGTTAGACATGTGATATAGTTAAAATATTGACAAAGTTTGAAGTTTTAATAAAGATAGAAAGAAAAAAATAGAAGAAAGTGAAAAAGAAAGCTAGGGGTTGGGCTAGGTTGGTCATTTCAAGACCCTTTCAAATAAAGGGCCGGATCACCTTTCCACCTTGAATTTTTGGCCCACGAAGTTTGGGCCAGATAATTTGAGTTTGCCTTACCGATTTTTGCAATTCTCATGAGAAAAAGGACTAACATATAAATACTTAGGGACTATATAATAATATTTAATTTTATGTCAGTCCCTGTGGAGTACTATAAATAAGCACCTTTACTCCTAAAGGCATCACACAAACTCCTCCTCCACTCTCCCCCCCTCCCCTGCTCCTCTTCCTCTTCCACCTCCTCTTCCCCCCTCCCCCTCCCCCTCCTCCTCCTCCTCCTCCTTCTTAAAACAAAAAAAATGCAAGAACAGACTGAGTTACATGGTGTATGGAAGTTTCAATGCATCACCTGTAATAAACTCTTTTCTTCGAGCCAAGCCATAGCTGGCCATACAAGGATTCATTTTAAGGAGGGTAGGGTTAAAGGAACCCACCAAAAAAAAGTTTTTGTCCCATTTCCTAATTCTCAACAACCAGAAAGTTCTACTACCATAGACTTATCATCAACTCACCACCAACAACAAATCTTTTCTACCAACATAAGTGACAATGATTCACCAAATTCTCATCAATTGGGTCTGTCTCCAGTACCAACCCATCCTAAGAAAGATCTGCGACTTCGTGATATGAAGACTTTGGCGAGACTCAGGGGTCGCCTCACCAAAGAGGAGGACAAAGTTGTTATGCTTCTTCTTGATATGGCAAAGAAATAGGTTACTAGTTACTTTTGATAGATATATGTATTTCAATTTGCTCCATCTTTGTAATTCCTTTCAAAGCTTAAATAATTTATGTCTTTTTCCTTCTTAAGTTTCAATCTTTGCTTAGATAGATATACTAAATGATAAGATTTATAATCACTTGTTGATATATGAAAGAGGGGGTAGAGAGAGGAAACCCTAAATTTTTTATCCTTTATGCCCTCTTTAATATTTCTTAGATGAAAAACGTGAGTGTGTATAGGGTGTGTAAGATCATTATGAGGGTGCGTGTATATTGTAAGGGAGAAAACAAAAAAACTGTAATGGAATCTTCCCCAAGTAAAAGCGACAAAATTACTGGTACTCTTTTTTTAAAGAGTGCATTAACAAATACCAAAAAATACTACTGATTTATCAATTAACTAGCATTAACAAAAATAAAATAAAATAGAATTAACAAAATATGAATCTATAACAAAATTATTTTTCTAATGTTTTTCTTCTTTCAAATAAAACAAAATGTATATCTTCAAGAAACGTCTTCTTTTGGTATGATTTTCAAATTATCAATAAATCCTATGAAAATGAAAAAGAAAGCAAAAATACTAAGATTAATTCCAGCCATATAATGTAATGCAAAAATAGTATTTAGAAAAATATATGAAAGACAAATAAAAATCATATTTCTTGAAAGTAATAAGATCTAGTAAACACCAGTCATCGAATTTGGTTATTTATATTTAGGAAAAATGATTTAAAAAATTACTCCATATTAGAAGATATAAATTTAGATAAAAAGGAATATTTTGATAAAATTTGTAACAATGTTTTGCCAAATAAGGAAAATATATAAATATATATATCATGGTCAATCGATATTTTTTTTATATTTCTTTAAATAAACAAATAAAAAACCTCAACTTTGACCTCTTTTGAATTTTGAAACCCTAAATGCAGTATTTTTCCTTTTTCTTCTTCTTCTTCTTCTTCTTGTTCTTGTTCTTCTTCTTCTTCTTCTTATTTTTATTTTAGCTTTATAAATTAAAACATTAGAATCTAACATCAGCAATGGGCAAGGATTATACTTTGATAAATATGTTGAATATATTTGGTGGAAAATAGGGTTTATTAAGAGTTACAATAAAATGTTTCAGCGATGTATTGTGTTCTTTCCCTATCTCAAGAGCTTAAAGAGAGATTATTTGGAATAGGAAAGAGTCGTTTTATCCTTTTAAATTCAGTGAAGAAAAATGCAAGAGTGTGTGTAGGATTAGGTGAATGAGTATGAAGAAAAATATGATTGTGTAGAGTGTGTCAAGTCATCATGAGGGTGCGAATAAAAAAAATGACTATGTATATAGTGAACCAGGTAATTATTATAAGGGTGTATATGAAAATTGTGATTGTGTGTAGAATGTATCAAGACATTATGATGATGTAGATGAAAAACGTGACTGTGTGTTGGGTGTGTTAGATCATTATGAGGGCGGGTGTATATTGTAAGGGACAAAAAAAAAATTGTGATGGAATCTTTCCAGGCCCAAGTAAAAGCGACAAAAAATTATTTAAACTGTTTTTTATTTTATTTTTCTAATTTTTTAAAGATAGTTAACAAATAACAAAAAATACTACTAGTCAATTAAATAATTAATCTTAACTAAGAAAAATAAAATATAATTAAAAAAATACTGATTTGAAAGAAAAATATATTTAGAATTTTTCTTCCTTCAAATAGAGAATATATATATATATATATATATATATATATATATATATATATATATATATATATATATATATATATATATATATATATATATATATCCTTAAGAAACGTCTTCTTTTTGTGTGATTTTAAACTTTCCAATGAATCCCATTAAAATGAAAAAGAAAGTCAAAATACTAAGATTAATTCCAAACATATAATGTAATGCTAAAATAGTATATAGAAAAATAAATTGAAGAAGGATAAAAATCGTATTTCTTGAAAGCTATAAGATCTAGTAAATACTTGAATCGAGTCAGGTTATTAAATTTAGGAAAAAATTCATAGAGAAACCTTCGGATTTCGGGGCTAGAACTGATGTAATCTTACAACGTTCTTGAACTGGGTTTTTTCTCCTATTTCCTCTAAGTAGGTTCTAATTTTTTAAAGTTTTGATGAGAGATTCGACTTAGTTAAGTTGTAGTTATGTTTCTAGTCAAAAATTATAGTGTGTCATATTGATAGTGCTATGGAACAGGTTCAATCCATTTTTTTTTGTATATACACTTGCTCTATCTTTTTCCATCCTTCATCGCTCCTATTATTTTCTTTGGTGTCATTTGGTTCAAAACTAGGAATTATATCAATCCCACTTTTTATATAAGATGAGCGATACTATGATTTTAGTATAGAAATAACAGTGATCTTAGGTAATACTTCCAATCAAATACGAAATATGTTTAACATCAAAATTTATAATGGGAGAATCCAATTTATCCCTTGAGCTAAACAATCGCTTAACGAATTACTTTTTATATCTTACTCTAATGAATTGCATCATCTTTATGAATTTTGGTTAATCCACCATGAATTATATTTTCAATAGTAGCGTTCAAGTAATTAATGTGTGGTTAGCTTTTTCACCTCCAGTACCACCAACATGCTAGGTCCTTTTAGAAATATTGGAATATCAATCTCATCTAGACAAACTACAAAAACTCATGCTTCAGGAGCATAATCTTTCTCAAATTCTATTGTATCCATGACAACTAATCGGTTTTGTTCTACCTAATTTCTCTTTCATGACCACATATATTTCCAGCTTAGAATGTCGAAAATCTTGTTGAATGCAACTAATTTGATAATTGATAGGAGTATTATTTTGTTACAGGCAAAACAATCAAGCAACAAGAGCATTGAGGCAAGGCAGAGGTGATCCCAAATAGAAAATAAGAAGCAATAGTTTATGGGCTATTTCTTATTAGTTATGGTTCTGAAGATCTTTCAAATTATTAGTGAAGTGACCTATTATTATATATATGAACAGTATAATGTTGTTGCTTTTTAAAATCTTCTAATAGTAGTGTTAAACAAGGTTCTTCCCATCATCCCCTATGTTGAAGTTTAGACTTATTTAATTTCAATATCAAGCTAGTAGTCATATCATCCTCTCTCTATTTTTCTTTTTTACTATCGGAAAATAACATTGATATATTACTAACTTCTTGTATTGATCCCATAGGAGCACGTAACAATCATTGTTAAATAAGAACATGACCAAATGCATGAAAAAATAACTTTAAAAAGTGAGATTTGTGAGAAATTATTCTTATAAGTTGAATAAAAAAGGTTATTATTAATTTAGAATGATGAATTTTATAAATGGATTATCTAACAAGGAATCAACATTATTTATATAATATAGTTGTTTAATATCTCACGTTTCATCTTGTAAGAGTAATTTTAAAATGGTACTTGTCTCTTCCAGGAAAAAAATAGGAAAGATGTCCTTTTTTCATCTATAAAATGGTGATTAGACCAGCTATAGATTTATGCATGGGGTAGAGTGGGTGTCAATTAAGTACTCTCACACTCAAAAAATGAATGAAGAGAAGAGTGGATATTAACCCTAGGTTTAAGGGATATCAAAATACTAAAATATCTTGATGAAAATTAACTCAAGTTGATATTCTCATGGAAATACAAACTATGAAGTGTGAATCGCTCATGCTTCTAGTAAGTTAGTATGCTCGCTATATTTTTGGTAAAATTATCATAACTTTGCACTCCAAATAGAATTAACGAGCAGTTGGCGAAATCTGAAAGAAGACTTAAAGACTGTTGATTGGAAAGGGTATAGGCCACACATTTCTTTAAATTTCAAGAGATACAAATTTTGGAAATCGATCCAAGTAAAAACTTATATTAAGATTAACCGATAAGAAACTTTCAACTCAATTTTGTGCTAGAACATTTATTTGACCTTATTACATCTCCGCAAAACTCTTCAAATTAAAAATTGCACCATTACACATCTATACAAGTAGAACTCATATCATGGGTCGAAAAATTTACGGAGTGTTACAGATAAGCAAAGTACATTACAATAAAAATAACTTTTTCGCTGCAATGAGCTAAAAACCTTTATCGACATATAAAACATATGACTTTAATCAGCACCATAATACCACAATATCAGACATTCTTTTATGGATTGAAACTTGCAATCAAAAGGAAAGTTACAAACATTAAGATGGCTACTTTTACTGATGTAATCTTGCTGAGTTGTTGGTGACAAATTCCATGGAGAAACCTTCGAATTTCGGGGTTAAAACTAATGTAATCTTCCAACGTTCTTGAACTGGGTTTTGCCTCTCTTTCTCTAAATAGGTTCTAATTTTCTATGTTTTGATGAAAGATCTAACTTAGTTAAGTTGTAGTTATGTTTCTAGTCTAAAATTATAGTATGTCTTCTTGATAGTGCTATGGAATAGGTTTTTCCCATTATCCCTTCTGTTGAATTAATATATATGTGACTGCTACTGAGGCATTGTCTTTGAGGCGTTGGTTGCTTTATTAATTGAAGATATTATGTAATGTTTTGCTATTATGAAGGAAGAAAGTTGTTATACCAATAGCATAGGATGATGATAGAGTAATTTCATGGCAGATTATTTCTTATTATTAAAGTTTAAGTTGGTTTAAGTAAAGGTGTGCTGGGGTAGATTACTTAGGAATCTACGTATTGAGTTTATAAAGAGTGAATTGTTTACATTTTTTTTAGATGTAAGATTTTTTTTGACTTGTATAAATGTAATAACTATTTATTTTAACAGTATATTGTTTATTTTGGGTAAGATTTGTAAAATACAATAGGCCAAAATCTTATTATGATGTCTGAGTGATCCTTTTATCTTGTTGATGTTGGTTTTATTTTTCATAAAAGATTTTTTTTGAGAACAACAAAACGAATTAGTGAAAAACTAAAAAAATATCCATAAAAATATAAAAGGATTAGGATATCCAAAAAATGGTAACGGACTAATAAGGTAAAAAGTTATTATATTCAAAGGATAATTTTAATTATTTCTTGAAAAAATAACTCTGTTTTGAATTTTTAAACCCCAAATGCAACATTAACCGGCTTCCTCTTCTTTTTTTTCTTCTTACTTTCTGATTGACTTGAAAATTCAAATGTTATAATTTTACATCATATTTCTTGCATCATTTACATTTATTTATGATTATTTTTTTTGTTTATATCAAATTTATGAAGAACTTGATGAAATAATTGTTATAACACTTTTTTGTTATATATTTCTAAAGACTTTATATAAAATTCCAAACAAGACATTTTTTGTCACATGTATGTAAGATATTGATATCAAATTGATTACAATACCTTTTTTGTCATATGTCTCTAAGGTCTTGATATCAAATTCATAAGAAGAATTAAATTGTAATTGGAATAACTACTACTCATATATATAAAGTATGTTGTGATTGATATTAATATCAACTTTCATGTAATTTTGTTAGACATGTGATATAGTTAAAATTTTGACAAAGTTTGAAGTTTTAATAAAGATAGAAAGAAAAAAATAGAAGAAAGTGAAAAAGAAAGCTAGGGGGTGGGCTTGGTTGGTCATTTCAAGACCCTTTCAAATAAAGGGTCGGATCACCCTTCCACCTTGAATTTTTGGCCCACGAAGTTTGGGCCGGATAATTTGAGTTGGCCTTACCGATTTTTGCAATTCTTATGAAAAAAGGACTAACATATAAATACTTAGGGACTATATAATAATATTTTATTTTATGTCAGTCCCTGTGGAGTACTATAAATAAGCACCTTTACTCGTAAAGACATCAAACAAACTCCTCCTCCACTCTCCCCCCCTCCCCTGCTCCTCTTCCTGTTCCACCTCCTCTTCCCCCCTCCCCCTCCCCCTCCCCCTCCTCCTCCTCCTCCTCCTCCACTCTCCCCCCTCCCCTCCTCCTCTCCCTCTTCCACCTCCTCTTCCCCCCCTCCCCCTCTCCCTCCTCCTCCTCCTCCTCCTTCTTAAAACAAAAAAAATGCAAGAACAGACTGAGTTACATGGTATATGGAAGTTTCAATGCATCACCTGTAATAAACTCTTTTCTTCGAGCCAAGCCATAGCTGGCCATACAAGGATTCATTTTAAGGAGGGTAGGGTTAAAGGAACCCACCAAAAAAAAGTTTTTGTCCCATTTCCTAATTCTCAACAACCAGAAAGTTCTACTACTATCGACTTATCATCAACTCACCACCAACAACAAATCTTTTCTACCAACATAAGTGACAATGATTCACCAAATTCTCATCAATTGGGTCTGTCTCCAGTACCAACCTCTCCTAAGAAAGATCTGCGGCTTCGTGATATGAAGACTTTGGCGAGACTCAGGGGTCGCCTCACCAAAGAGGAGGACAAAGTTGTTATGCTTCTTCTTGATATGGCTAAGAAATAGGTTACTAGTTAATTCTGGTATATATATGTATTTCAATTTGCTCCATCTTTGTAATTCCTTTCAAAGCTTAAATAATTTATGTCTTTTTCCTTCTTAAGTTCCAATATTTTGCTTAGATAGATATATTATTTGATAAGATTTATAATCACTTGTGGATATATGAAAGAGGGGGTAGAGAGAGGAAACCCTAAATTTTTTATCCTTTATGCCCTCTTCAATATTTCTTAGATGAAAAACGTGAGTGTGTATAGGGTGTGTCAGATCATTATGAGGGTGCGTGTATATTGTAAGGGAGAAAACAAAAAAACTGTAATGGAATCTTCCCCAAGTAAAAGCGACAAAATTACTGGTACTCTTTTTTTTAAAGAGTGCATCAATAAATACCAAAAAATACTACTGGTTTATCAATTAATTAGCATTAACAAAAATAAAATAAAATAGAATTAACAAAATACGAATATAAAACAAAATTATTTTTCTAATGTTTTTCTTCTTTCAAATAAAACAAAATGTATATCTTCAAGAAAAGTCTTCTTTTGGTATGATTTTCAAATTATCAATAAATCCTATGAAAATGAAGAAGAAAGCCAAAATACTAAGATTAATTCCAGCCATATAATGTAATGCAAAAATAGTATTTAGAAAAATATATGAAAGGCAAATAAAAATCATATTTCTTGAAAGCAATAAGATCTAAGTAAACACTTGTCATCGGATTTGGTTATTAAATTTAGGAAAAATGATTTAAAAAATTACTCCATATTAGAAGATATAAATTTAGATTAAAAGGAATATTTTGATAAAATTTGTAACAATGTTTGGCCAAATAAGGATAATATATAAATGTATATATCTTGGTCAATCGATATTTTCTTTGGTGTCATTTGTTTCAAAACTAGGAATTATATCAATCCCACTTTTTATATAAGATGAGCGATACTATGATTTTAGTATAGAAATAACAGTGATCTTAGGTAATACTTCCAATCAAATACGAAATATGTTTAACATCAAAATTTATAATGGGAGAATCCAATTTATCCCTTGAGCTTACCAATCGTTAACGAATTACTTTTTATATCTTACTCTAATGAATTGCACCATCTTTATGAATTTTGGTTAATCCACCATGAATTATATTTTCAATAGTAGCGTTCAAGTAATTAATGTGTGGTTAGCTTTTTCACCTCCAGTACCACCAACATGCTAGGTCCTTTTAGAAATATTGGAATATCAATCTCATCTAGACAAACTACAAAAACTCATGCTTCAGGAGCATAATCTTTCTCAAATTCTATTATTTCCATGACAACTAATCAATTTTGTTCTACCTAATTTCTCTTTCATGACCATATATATTTCCAGCTTAGGATGTCGAAAATCTTGTTGAATGCAACTAATTTGATAATTGATAGGAGTATTATTTTGTTACAGGCAAAACAATCAAGCAACAAGAGCATTGAGGCAAGGCAGAGGTGATCCCAAATAGAAAATAAGAAGCAATAGTTTATGGGCTATTTCTTATTAGTTATGGTTCTGAAGATCATTCAAATTATTAGTGAAGTGACCTATTATTATATATATGAACAGTATAATATTGTTGCTTTTTAAAATCTTCTAATAGTAGTGTTAAACAAGGTTCTTCCCATCATCCCCTATGTTGAAGTTTAGACTTATTTAATTTCAATATCAAGCTAGTAGTCATATCATCCTCTCTCTATTTTTCTTTTTTACTATCGGAAAATAACATTGATATATTACTAACTTCTTGTATTGATCCCTTAGGAGCACGTAACAATCATTGTTAAATAAGAACTTGACCAATTGCATGATAAAATAACTTTAAAAAGTGAGATTTATGAGAAATTATTCTTATAAGTTGAATAAAAAAGGTTATTATTAATTTAGAATAATGAATCTTATAAATGGATTATCTGACAAGGAATCAACATCATTTATATGTTATAGTTGTTTAATATCTCACGTTTCATTCTGTTAGAGTATTTTTAAAATGGTACTTGTCTCTTCCAGGAAAAAATTAGGAAAGATGTCCTTTTTTCATCTATAAACTGGTGATTAGACCAGCTATAGATTTATGCATGGGGTAGAGTGAGTGTCAATTAAGTACTCTCACACTCAAAAAATGAATGAAGAGAAGAGTGGATAGTAACCCTAGGTTTAAAGGATATCAAAATACTAAAATATCTGGATGAAAGTGAACTCAAGTTGATATTCTCATGGAAATAAAAACTATGAAGTGTGAATCGCTCATGCTTCTAGTAAGTTAGTATGCTCGCTATATTTTTGGTAAAATTATCATAACTTTGCACTCCAAATAGAATTAATGAGCAGTTGGCGAAATCTGAAAGAAGACTTAATGACTGTTGATTGGAAAGGGTATAGGCCACACATTTCTTTAAATTTCAGGAGATACAAATTTTGGAAATCGATCCAAGTAAAAACTTATATTAAAATTAACCGGTAAGAAACTTTTAACTCAAGTTTGTGCTAGAGCATTTATTTGACCTTATTACATCTCTGCAAAACTCTTCAAATTAAAAATTGCACATGTATACAAGTAGAAATCATATCATGGGTCGGAAATTTACGGAGTTTTACAGATAAGCCAAGTACATTACAATAAAAATAACTTTTTAGCTGCAATGAGCTAAAAACCTTTACCGACATATAAAACATATGGCTTAGTCAGCACCATAATACCATAATATCAGACATTCTTTTATGGATTGAAACTTGCAATCAAAAGGAAAGTTACAAACATTAAGACGACTACTTTTACTGATGTAATCTTGCTGAGTTGTTGGTAACAAATTCCATGGAGAAACCTTCGAATTTCGGGGTTAAAACTAATGTAATCTTCCAATGTTCTTGAACTGGGTTTTGCCTCTCTTTCCTCTAAGTAGCTTCTAATTTTCTATGTTTTGATGAAAGATCTAACTTAGTTAAGTTGTAGTTATGTTACTAGTCTAGAATTATAGTATGTCTTCTTGATAGTGCTATAGAATAGGTTCTTCCCATTATCCCTTCTGTTGAATTAATATATATGTGACTGCTACTGAGGCATTGTTTTGAGGCCTTGGTTGCTTTATTAATTGAAGATATTATGTAATGTTTTGCTATTATGAAGGAAGACAATTGTTACACATATAGCAGAGGATGATGATAGAGTAATTTCATGGCAGATTATTTCTTATTATTAAAGTTTAAGATGGTTTAAGTAGAGGTGGGCTGGGGTAGATTACTTAGAAAATTACGTATTGAGTTTATAAAAAGTGAATTGTTTACATTTTTTTAGATGTAAGATTTTATTTTGACTTGTATAAATGTAATAACTATTTATTTTAACAGTATATTGTTTATTTTGGGTAAGATTTGTAAAATACAATAGTTCAAAATCTCATTATGATGTCTTAGTGATCCTTTTAGCTTGTTGATGTTGGTTGCATTTTTCATAAATGATTTTTTATAGAGAATAACAAAACGAATTAGTGAAAAACTAAAAAAATATCCATAAAAATGTAAAAGTATTAGGATATCCAAAAAATAATAACGGACTAATAAGGTAAAAAGTTAAATGCTTTTATTATAGTCAAAGGATAATTTTAATTATTTCTTGAAAAAATAACTTTGTTTTGAATTTTTAAACCCCAAATGCAACATTTACCGGCTTCCTCTTCTTTTTTCTTCTTCTTATTCTCTGATTGACATGAAAATTCAGAAGTTACAATTTTACATCATATTTATTGCATTATTTACATTTATTTATGATTATTATTTTCTATTGTTTATTATCTAATTCATGAAGAACTTGATGAAATAATTGTTATTACACTTTTTTGTTATATATTTCTAAAAGTCTTTATATAAAATTCAAAACAAGACCTTCTTTGTCACATGTATATAAGATATTGATATCAAATTGATAACAGTACCTTTTTTGTCATATGTCTGTAAGGTCTTGATATCAAATTCATAAGAAGAATTAAATTGTAATTGGAATCACTACTACTTATATATATATATATAAAGTATGTTATGATTGATATTAATATGAACTTTCATGTAATTTTGTTAGACATGTGAAATAGTTAAAATATTGACAAAGTTTGAAGTTTTTATAAAGATAGAAAGAAAAAAAATAGAAGAAAGTGAAAAAGAAAGCTAGGGGTTGGACTTGGTTGGTCATTTCAAGACCCTTTCAAATGAAGGGCCGGATTACCCTTCCACCTTGAATTTTTGGCCCACGAAGTTTGGGCCGGATGGATCTGAGTTGGCCTTACCAATTATTGCAATTCTCATGAGAAATAGGACTAACATATAAATACTTAGGGACTATATAATAATATTTAATTTTATTTTAGTCCCTGTGGAGTACTATAAATAAGCAGCCTTTACTCCTAAAGGCATCACACAAACTTCTCCTCCCCCCTCCCCCCCCCTCCTCCTCCTCCTCCACTCTCCCCCCTCCCCTCTTCCACATCCTCTTCCCCCCCTCCCCCTCCCCCCCTCTTCCTCCTCCTCCTCCTCCTCCTCCTCCTTCTTAAAATAAAAAAAATGCAAGAACAGACTTAGTTACATGGTGTATGGAAGTTTCAACGCATCACCTGTAATAAACTCTTTTCGTCGAGCCAAGACATAGCTGGCCATACAAGGATTCATTTTAAGGAGGGTAGGGTTAAAGGAACCCACCAAAAAAAAGTTTTTGTCCCATTTGCTAGTTCTCAACAACAAGAAAGGTCTACTACTATTGACTTATCATCAACTCACCACCAACAAAAAATCTTTTCTACCAACATAAGTGACAATGATTCACCAAATTCTCATCAATTGGGTCTTTCTCCAGTACCAACCCCTCCTAAGAAAGATCTGCGGCTTCGTGATATGAAGACTTTGGCGAGACTCAGGGGTCGCCTCACCAAAGAGGAGGACAAAGTTGTTATGCTTCTTCTTGATATGGCTATGAAATAGATTACTAGTTAATTTTGGTATATATATGTATTTCAATTTGCTCCATCTTTGTAATTCCTTTCAAAGCTTAAATAATTTATGTCTTTTTCCTTCTTAAGTTTCAATATTTTGCTTAGATAGATATATTATTTGATAAGATTTATAATCACTTGTGGATATATGAAAGAGGGGGTAGAGAGAGGAAACCCTAAATTTTTTATCCTTTATGCCCTCTTCAATATTTCTTAGATGTCATTTGATTTTCAAAACTTAAGATTCCATTGCCAATATACCATTTATATATGATATAATCAAAAAAGTTTGATATGAAATAATACTAACCATAGCTAATACCTCTTGTCAAATACGAGATTTATAAATGTAATATTAATAATTGATAGAAGGAAATAAACTTTATAACTACTTTGTACAAAGTGAAAATAACATTTTCAGATGACTTTTATGTGGAAAAAAGAAAACCTCTAATAAAAAAGACATAAAACATATAACATAATTGTTTGTAAAGGAGTATACACGAAATTTAATATTTTTAATGAGATAACCTAGATAATCCTTGTTCTTTAGAGGATTAATTTTCATAACTTATTCGAAAGAATATTTATTTCTTTTAGTTGATCAATGTGATCCCTAAAAGAACCTAAACTCTAATACAACTCAATTAGAGTGAAATCTTAAAATTCATCAAAAGGAATCAACTAAACCTATTAGTAATGGAGAATTATGAGATATTAGTCTATTTATATTTTGTTAGTAGTAGACCTCGATTGGAAGGAAATGATTGATGGTCAAGGACTATGCTTAGATGAACATGGTGAATATACACGGTGGAGAATAGGATTTATTATAAGTTAAATGTAATATTTCAGCAATGTATTGTGCTCTTCTCTATCTCAAGTGCTTTAGGGAGATTATTTGGTATATGAAAGAGTGTTTTTGTCCATTTCAATTTAGTTAAGAAAGTTGTAAGGGTGTGTACAGGATTACGAAAAAAATATGTGTGTATTCAAGAGTATGTGTTCAAGTCATCATGAGGGTGCGAATAAAAAAAATGACGATGTATATAGTGTACCAGGTAATTATCATAAGGGTGTATACGAAAATTGTGATTATGTGTAGAATGTATCAAGACGTGTGATGATGTAGATGAAAAACGTTAGTGTGTGTAGGGTGTGTCAGATCATTATGAGGGTGCGTGTATATTGTAAGGGACAAAACCAAAAAACTGTAATAGAATCTTCCCCAAGTAAAAGCGACAAAATTACCGGTACTCTTTTTTTTAAAGAGTGCATTAACAAATACCAAAAAATACTTCTGGTTAATCAATTAATTAGCATTAACAAAAACAATAAAATAGAATTAACAAAATACGAATCTAAAACAAAATTATTTTTCTAAAGTTTTTCTTCTTTCAAATAAAACAAAATGTATATCTTCAAGAAACGTCTTTTTTTGGTATGATTTTCATATTATCAATAAATCCTATGAAAATGAAAAAGAAAGCCAAAATACTAAGATTAATTCCAGCCATATAATGTAATGCAAAAATAGTATTTAGAAAAATATATGAAAGACAAATAAAAATCATATTTCTTGAAAGCAATAAAATCTAGTAAACACTAGTCATCGAATTTAGTTATTAAATTTAGGAAAAATGATTTAAAAAATTACTCCATATTAGAAGATATAAATTTAGATAAAAAGGAATATTTTGATAATATTTGTAACAATGTTTGGCCAAATAAGGAAAATATATAAATATATATATATCATGGTCAATGAATATTTTTTTATATTTCTTTAAATAAACAAATAAAAAACCTCAACTTTGACCTCTTTTGAATTTTGAAACCCTAAATGCAGTATTTTTCCTTTCTTCTTCTTATTATTTTTATTTTAGCTTTATAAATTAAAACATTAGAATCTAACATCAGCAATGGGCAAGGATTATACTTTGATAAATATGTTGAATATATTTGGTGGAGAATAGGGTTTATTAACAGTTAGAATAATATGTTTCAGCGATGTATTGTGTTCTTTCTCTATCTCAAGAGCTTAAAGAGAGATTATTTGGTATAGGGAAGAGTCGTTTTATCCTTTTAAATTCAGTGAAGAAAAATGCAAGGGTGTGTGTAGGATTAGGTGAAAATTATGTGAGTACACAAGAGTATGAAGAAAAATATGATTGTGTAGAGTGTGTCAAGTCATCATGAGGGTGCGAATAAAAAAAATGACTATGTATACAGTGCACCAGGTAATTATTATAAGGGTGTATATGAAAATAGTGATTGAGTGTAGAATGTATCAAGACATTATGATGATGTAGATGAAAAACATGACTGTGTATTGGGTGTGTCAGATCGTTATGAGGACGGGTGTATATTGTAAGGGACAAAAAAAAAACTTGTGATGGAATCTTTCCAGGCCCAAGCAAAAGCTGCAAAAATTATTTAAACTGTTTCTTATTTTATTTTTCTAATTTTTTAAAGATAGCTAACAAATAACAAAAAATACTAGTCAATTAATTAATTAATCTTAACTAAGAAAAATTAAATATAATTAACAAAATACTGATTTGAAAGAAAAATATTTTTAGAATTTTTCTTCCTTCAAATAAAGAAAAAATATATATTTATATCCTTTGAAACGTCTTCTTTTTGTGTGATTTTCAACTTTCCAATGAATCCCATTAAAATGAAAAAGAAAGTCAAAATACTAAGATTAATTCCAAACATATAATGTAGTGCTAAAAGAGTATTTAGAAAAATAAATTAAAGAAGGATAAAAATCGTATTTCTTGAAAGCTATAAGAATCTAGTAAATACTTGAATCGAGTCAGGTTATTAAATTTTGGAAAAAATTCATTGAGAAACCTTCGGATTTCGGGGCTAGAACTGATGTAATCTTACAACGTTCTTGAACTGGGTTTTTTCTCCTATTTCCTCTAAGTAGGTTCTAATTTTTTTAAAATTTTGATGAAAGATCTGACTTAGTTAAGTTGTAGTTATGTTTCTAGTCTAAAATTATAGTGTGTCATAATGATAGTGTTATGGAACAGGTTCAATCCTTTTTTTTTTGTATATACACTTGCTCTATCTTTTTCCATCCTTCATCGCTCCTATTATTTTCTTTGGTGTCATTTGGTTCAAAACTAGGAATTATATCAATCCCACTTTTTATATAAGATGAGCGATACTATGATTTTAGTATAGAAATAACAGTGATCTTAGGTAATACTTCCAATCAAATACGAAATATGTTTAACATCAAAATTTATAATGGGAGAATCCAATTTATCCCTTGAACTAAACAATCGCTTAAGGAATTACTTTTTATATCTTACTCTAATGAATTGCACCATCTTTATGAATTTTGGTTAATCCACCATGAATTATATTTTCATTAGTAGTGTTTAAGTAATTAATGTGTGGTTAGCTTTTTCACTTTCTGTACCACATGCTAGGTCCTTTAAGAAAGATTGGAACATCAATCTCATCTAGACAAACTACAAAAACTCATGCTTCAGGAGCAGAATCTTTCTCAAATTCTAGTGTTTCCATGACAACTAATCAATTTTGTTCTACATAATTTCTCTTTCATGACCACATATTTTTCCCGCTTAGGATGTCGGAAATCATGTTGAATGCCACTAATTTGATAATTGATAGGAGTATTATTTTGTTACAGGCAAAACAATCAAGCAACAAGAGCATTGAGGAAAGGCAGAGGTGATCCCAAATAGAAATTAAGAAGCAATAAGTTATGGGCTATTTCTTATTAGTCATGGCTCTGAAGATCGTTCAAATTATTAGTGAAGTTACCTATTATTATATATATGAGCAGTATAATGTTGTTTCTTTTTCAGATCTTCTAAGAGTAGTGTTAAACAAGGCTCTTCCCATTATCCCCTATGTTGAATTAATGTATAGGTGATTGCTACTGAGGCATTGTCTGTGAGCCTTGGTTGCTTTATTAATTGAAGATATTATGTAATGTTTTTTTATTATGAAGGAAGCCAGTTGTAACACTTATAGCATAGGAATATAACAGAGTAATTTCATGGCAGATTATTTCTTATTATTAAAGTTTAAGATGGTGGAAGTAGAGGTGGGTGGGGTAGATTACCTAGGAAATTACGTAGGAAGTTAATAAAATGTGAATTATTTACATTATTTTCTTCAATGTAAGATTTTGTTTTGACTTGCATAAATCTAATATCTATTTATTTAAACAGTATATTGTTTACTTTGGGTAAGATTTTTAAAATACACTGGCCAAAATTTCATTATGAAGTCTTGGTGATCCTTTTAGCTTATTGATGTTGGTTGTATTTTTCATAAAATATTTTTTATTGAGAACAACAAAATGAATTAGTGAAAAACTAAAAATATCCATAAAAATATAAAAGGATTAGGATATCCAAAAAATGGTAACGGACTAATAAGGTAAAAAGTTAAATGCATTTATTATAGTCAAAGGATAATTTTAATTATTTTTTGAAAAAATAACCCTGTTTTTAATTTTGAAACCCAAATGCAACATTTTCCCACTTCTTTTCATTAGGATTTCCCATAAAATGATAATTATATTTGAAAAAATAATTTTAAAAGGTTAAATGTATCTATTGTAATGTAAGGGTAATTTGGAATATTTCTTGAGAAAAATAACTCATCTTTGACCTGTTTTGAATATTTAAACCCAAATGCAACATTTTCCTTCTTCCTCTTTTTTTCTTCTTATTTTCTTATTGACTCGAAAATTCAAATGTTATAATTTTACATCATATTTCTTGCTTTATTTACTTTTATTCATGATCATCCTTTTCTCTTATTTATATCAAATTCATGGAGAACTTGATGAAATAATTGTTATTACACCTTTTTTTTATATGTTTCTAAAGTTTATATATAAAGTTCATAACACAATACATTTTTTGTCATATGTATGTAAGATATTGATATCAATTTGATAACAATACCTTTTTTGTCATATGTCTCTAAGGTATTGCTATCAAATTCATAACAAGAATTAAATTGTAATTTGAATCACTACTACTCATATATATAAAGTATGTTATGATTGAAATTATTATGGACTTTCATGTAATTTTATTAGACATGTGAATTATTAAAAATATTGACAAAACTTTATGTTTTAATTAAGATAGAAAGAAAAAAATAGAAGAAAGTGGAAAAGAAAGCTAGCTACAACACTCATAAGGTTGGGCTTCGTTGGTCATTTCAAGACCCTTTCATTTGAAGGGCCAAATCACCCTTGCACCTTGAATTTTTGGCCCACGAAGCTTGGGCCGGATTGATCTGAGTTGGCCTTTACAATTTTTGCAATTCTCATGATAAAAAGGACAAATGTATAATATATACACAGGGACAATATAATAATTTTCATTTCAATCTTTGTGGAGTACTATAAATAAGGAGCCTTTACTCCTGAAGGCATCACACAAACTCCTCCTCCTCCGCGCCCTCTTCCATCTCCTCTTCTCCTCCTCCTCCTCCTCCTCCTTAAAACAATATAAATAAAATGCAAAAAACAGACTCAGTTACATGGTGTATAGAAGTTTCAATGCATTACGTGTAATAAACTCTTTCCTTCGAGCCAAGCCATAGATGGCCATACAAGGATTCACTTTAAGGAGGGTAGGGTTAAAGGAACCCACAATTTTTTTTTGTCTCATTTCCTAATTCTCAACAACAAGAAAGTTCTACTACAATTGACTCATCATCAACTCACCACCACCAACAAATCTTTTATATCAACACAACTGACATTGATTCACCAAATTCTCACAAATTGATTATATCTCCATTAGCAATTCCTCCTAAGCAAGATCTGCGGCTTCGTGATATGAATACTTTGGCGAGACTCAGGGGTCCCCTTACCAAAGAGGAGGACAAAGTTGTTTTGCTTTTTCTTGATATGGCTAAGAAATAGGTTACTCATTAATTTTGATGTGTAAGTGTGTGTATGCGCGCGTGCGTGCGTGTGTGCATGTATGCGTGCGTGCGTGTGTGTATTTCAATTTGCACCATTTTTTTAATTCCGTTCAAAGTGAAATAATTTATGTCTTTGTCCTTCTTAAGTTTCAATCTTTTGCTTAGATAGATATATTCTATGATCAAATTTATAATCAATTATGGAGATATGAAAGAGGGGATAGAGAGAGGAAACCTTAAATGTTTTAACGTTGATATCCTCTTCGAAATTTCTTAGATGTCATTTGATTTTCAAAACATAAGATTTCATCTCCAATCCACCTTTTAATGATGATATAATTAAAAAAATTTGATATGAAATAATATTAACCATAGCTAATACCTCTGGTCAAATACGTGATTTAAAAATGTAATACTAATAATCGATATGAGGAAATAAACTTTATAATTACTTTGTATAAAAGTGAAAATAACATTTTCTATTGACTTTTATGTGAAAAAAAGAAAACCTCTAACAAAAAAGGCATAAAATATATAAAAAATTGTTTGTGACGTAACATGAACAAAATTTAATATCTTTAATTAGATAACCTAGATAATCCTTTTTCTTTAGAGGATTTCTTTTCATAACTTATTCGAAAGAATTTTTATTTCTTTTTTTTAATTAATGTGATCCCTAAAAGAACCTAAACTCTAATACAACTCAATTAGAGTGAAATCTTAATATTCATATAAAAAAATCAACTAAACCAATTAGTAATGGAGAATCATGAGATATTATTCGATTTATATTTTGTTAGTAGTAGATTTCGATTGAAAGGAAATAAGAGATGGTCAAGGACTATTCTTTGATGAATATGGTGAATATACATGGTGGAGAATAGGACTCGTTAAGAGTTGAATGAAATGTTTCAGCAATGTATTATTCTCTTTCTCTATCTCAATTGATTAAGGGAGATTATTTGATAGGTAAGAGTCGTTTTGTCCTTTTCAATTCAGTTATGCAAAATGTAAGGGTGTGTACAGGATTACGAAAAAAATTATGTGTGTATGCAAGAGTATGTGTTCAAGTCATCATGAGGGTGCGAATAAAATTAAATGACGATGTATATAGTGTATTAGGTCATCACGAGGGTGTATATTAAAAATATGATTATGTGTAGAATGTATTTGGTCATTTTGATGGTGTATATGAAAAATGTGACTGTGTGTAGGGTGTGTCAGGTCATAATGAGGGTGGGTGTATATTGTAAGGAATAAAAAAAACTTTAATGGAATCTTTCCCAAGCAAAAGCGACAAAATTATTGACACTCTTTTTTATTTTTTTTTAAAAGACTGTATTAACAAATACTAAAAATATTACTGGTTACTTAATTAATTAACATTAACTAAGAAAAATTAAATAGAATTAACAAAATACTAATTTAAAAGAAAATTATTTTTCTGAAGTTTTTCTTCTTTCAAATAAAGAAAAAAATGTATATCCTCAAGAAACGTCTTCTTTTGGTATGATTTTCAAATTATCAATAAATCCTATGAAAATGAAAAAGAAAGTCAATATACTAAGATTGATTCCAACCATATAATGTTATGCGAAAATAGTATTAAGAAAAATATATGAAAGATAAATAAAAATCATGTTTCTCGAAAGCAATAAGATGTTGTCAACACTAGTCATCAAATTAGATTATTAAATTTAGGGAAAATGATCTAAAAAATTACTCCAAATTAAAAGATATAAATTTAGATGAACAAGAATATTTTGATAAAATGTAACAATGATTTACCAAATAAGGAAAATAAATAAATATATATATCATGGTCAATGGGTACTTTTTTGATATTTCTTAAAATAAATAAATAAAAAACCTCAATTGTGACCTCTTTTGAATTTTGAAACCCTATATGCAATATTTCCCCCCCTTTTTTTCTTCTTATTTTCATATTAGTGTTATAAATTAAAACATTAGAATCTAACATCAACGATTAATTCCAATCATATAATGTAATGCTAAAATAGTATTTAGAAAAATAAACGAAAGAAGGATAAAAATTATATTTCTTGAAAGCAATAAGATCTGGTAATTACTAGACATCGATTCAGGTTATTAAATTTAGGAAAAATTATTTAATATTTTCTTACCCCAAATTAGATGACCTAAATTTACATGAACAAGAATATTTTGAAAAAAATTGGTAATAATACTTGGCTAAACAAGGAAAATAAATAAATATAGTTATTATATGGTCAATAAATAATTTTTTTATATTCTTAAAGTAATTAAAAGATCCTCAGCTTTGACATGTGTTGAATTTTGAAACCCTAAATGCAATATTTTTCCTCTTTTTTTTCATCTTCTTATTATCGTATTAGCGTGATAAATTAAAATATTAGAATCTAACATCAATTTCTTTCTTTATTCTTATTCTTATTTTTTTTTCAAAATGAAAGGAAGTTTAGTTTTATGTTATCTTAATATCAAGCTCGCAACCATATTATCTTCTCTCTTTTCTTTTTATACATAGGAAAATAACATTCAATTTCACTAATTTCTTATTCTTATCCTCTAAGAGCATCAATTCAAATGAAACTATAGAATAAGAAATGTTAAATAAACGTATGACCAAATGCACACATATACACCCTCAAAAGCTAGAAATTGAATTTTGTATCGCATTTACAACTTATGACTATTTATTTGAATAAGTTGGATTAAAAAATTATTAAGCATCTGTAAATACTCATCTATTTCTATTATAGAATTAGGAGAATTTGCTATTATGCTTAATTAAGATAATAAGCGAACAATTTTTGTCGCTCGATAAGATGAGGAATGACAGATGCAAAAACACAGGTTGGTTACGTGTCGTGGCATGACCTACTGCAATTGATAAAAATTTAACCACTGAAGGCCAGACAGTTTCCTTCTACACCATCAGATTTCTCTAATATGTATGGTAAAAGTCTTGATCTTCGTAACATTATAAGGGTACTTGTATTTGTCCAATTGACAAGTCAGCAAATGAAAATAAAATCTTTTGGTGGGGCGCACCTCTTATCCTTCAAGACATCTGATTTGGCTAAAGTTGAAAACCTCACGACTGAATCTGCATCCGTAACACTAAATACCAGTAAGACTTTTTAAATCCCTAGATGAATCATTCCACTTATTGGTTGTTATTGCTGCATTTTTTTGTTAATGAATTTGTTTCCTTTTTGGTTTATTAGACTTATTAATTCAAAGATAAGAATATGACATTAAAGTTTTGTTTTGTTCACATTTAGGATTATTATTTTTCTTTTTCTGAATTAAAGTTTAGACTTATTTAATTTTAATATCAAGCTAGTAGTCATATCATTCTCTCTCTATTTTTCTTTTTTACTATCGGAAAATGTCACGACCCAAAACCGAGCCGCGACTGGCACCCACACTTACCCTCCTATGTGAGTGAACCAACCATTCTAAACCTTAACATTTCAATGTAATATAATCATAAAATAATGCGGAAGACTTAAACTCATTAATAAAAACCAATTCAATAACTATTATTTCCCAAAATCTGGAAGTCATCATCACAAGAACATCTATGATCAAATTACTAAATCTAAGAGTTTCTAAAAAGCTAAAAAATACATAAAAGCTAGTCCATGCCGAAACTTCAAGGCATCAAGACATGAAGAGGAAGATCCAGTCCAAGCTAGAAGCATTAGCTCACCCTGATATCCGGAGTAATGAAGACTGGCTAGAGTTACTGTTGAGTCGAAGATGACGGCACGTTTGCTGCACTCCACAAATAAACAAGAAGAAAACATAAAAGTAGGGGTCAGTACAAAACACGGGTACTGAGTAGATATCATCGGCCAACTCAAAATAGAAATCAATATATACCAAGTAATTTCATAAAATCAACTATGATACTCAACATGTAGCAACAACAAGTACTATATCATTAACAATTACCGTCAAGTTCACACATGAGGACTCAAGCCTCAATACCATACTCATTTGGGAATTATGTTAATTAGATTGAGTATATTACCATCTTTCAAGATTCATTATCTTTATTTCTCTTGTGTCGGTACGTGACACTCCGCTCCCTCATATTCATTAATTCTCTTGTGTCGGTACGTGACACTCCGCTCCCCTAAATCTACGTGTCGGTTCGTGAAACCCGATCCCCTAAATCTACGTGTTGGTTCGTGACACCCGATCCCCTAAATCTACGTGTCGGTTTGTGACACCCGATCCCCTAAATCTACGTGTCGGTTCGTGACACCCGATCCTCTAAATCTACGTGTCGGTTCGGGACACCCGATCCCCTAATCTCCTTCTATCAATTCATCAAGCCTTCTTTCTTACCAAGGCATCATCAATCTCATTATTTTAGTTCATCACGACTTCTTTTATACCAAGGCCTCATTATTAACAAAGAGATTAGGGTTTTGCAAGATTTGGGATTCAATAACTTCATCATGCTTATATAATTACAATTATATAATTACATTCATGCAAGCATACAATTAAGAACATAGCAGGGTTTACAATATTATCAATACATATCATTCGCTATTAAGAGTTTACTACGAATATCGTAAGAGAAACCATAACCTACCTCCACCGAAGATTAGTGATCAAGCAAGCAATTTCCCAAGCTTTGTTTCTCTTCGTTTCTCGTTCGACTCTCTCTCTCTTTCTCTTGTTCTTTCTATTTTCTTTATTCAAAATCCTCTTTATTTTACCCTAATTAGCATATAATTAAGTATAAACGATGGCAATAATAACCCACTAATTAACTTAAGGTTACCTCTTTTAACCCCAAGTAATTAGACTTATTAACATTAACCCACTAACTATATAATTAAAGCAGGAATAGTCAAAAACGTCCCTTAAAACAATTAAGGAAATCCGACTCAGACTGGGATTACGCAACCTGCGACGGCCCGTCGTGCCTGCGACGGTCCGTCCTGCAGGCCGTCGCAAGATTCAGAGACTCAATTTCCACCAAAAAGTCTGTGACGGTCCGTCACACATATGACGGTCCGTCCTGCCATTTCGTTACGAAGTTCAGAGAGTCGATTTTCAGTATCCAATTTCAGATTTTCTAAGTGTTTTGTAACGAGACCCTGCGACGATCCGTCGTGCCTATGACGGTCCATCGTGGGGTCCGTTGCCTCAGCCTGTTTTTACAGAAATAAAATCTGCTGTTCAAAATGACTAAACAGGTTGTTACAATAGATACCAATTTACCCATCGTTCGTCCCCGAACGATCTCAAGAAGGAAAACAAGGGCGAAAAAGAGTACCTGAATCTGTAAACAGATGTGGGTATCTTTCTCGCATATCTGCCTCCTTCTCCCAAGTGGCTTCTTCAACGGGTCGATTCTTCCATTGAACTTTGATGGATGCAATCTCCCTTGATCTCAACTTGCGAATTTCTCTATCTAGAATGGCAACAGGTTCCTATTCATAAGACAAGTTCTCATCAAGCAAAACTGAATCCCAATAGATAATGTAGTTTCCATCCCCATGGTATCTTTTCAACATCGACACATGGAATACCGGATGCACTCCGGACAGCTCTGGAGGCAAGGCTAACTCATAAGCCACCTCCCCTACTCGCTTAAGTACTTCAAATGGACCAATATACCTTGAGCTAAGTTTACCTCGCTTACCAAACCGCATCACCCCTTTCATTGGCGAAACCTTCAATAAGACTTGTTCACCCTCCATAAACTCCAAGTCTCTAACCTTCTGATCTGCATACTCCTTTTGTCTACTTTGCGCCGCTAGAAGTTTTTCTTGAATAGATTTCACTTTATCTAACGATTCCCTCAGAAGGTCAGTACCCCAAGGTCTAACTTCAAATGCATCAAACCACCCAATGGGAGACCTACATTTTCTCCCATATAGTGCCTCAAATGGGGCCATATCAATGCTTGAGTGATAGCTATTGTTGTAGGAGAACTCTGCTAAGGGTAAGAAGCTATCCCACTGACCGCCAAATTCTATCACACATGCACGAAGCATATCCTCCAACACTTGAATCGTTCGCTCAGACTGACCATCGGTCTGAGGATGGAACGCAGTACTAAGGTCCAACCTAGTACCCAATTCCGCATGCAATGTTTTCCAAATCTTAGAAGTAAACTGCGTACCTCTATCTGATATAATGGAGAGTGGAACCCCATACAATCGCACCACTTCCGAGATGTAAAGTTTGGCTAACTTTTCTACATTGTAAGTCACCTTGACCGGAATGAAGTGAGCAGACTTAGTTAACCTATCAACAATTACCCAAATAGAATCAAACTTTCCCAATGTCTTTGGAAGACCAACCACGAAATCCATTGCAATACTTTCCCACTTCCATTCAGGAATGGGCATTCTCTGAAGTGTTCCTCCGTGCCTTTGGTGTTCATACTTTACCAGTTGACAGTTTGGACATTTGGCAATAAAATCCACAATATTATGCTTCATTCTACTCCACCAAAAGTGTTGCTTTAGGTCATGGTACATCTTGGTTGCACCCGGATGTATCGAATACCTTGAACTATGAGCCTCTGTCAGAATAGTGTTGATTAAATCATCGACGCGGGGTACACATACCCTTCCCTTAATCCTCAAAACACCTTTCTCATCGATTGTCGCTTCTTTAGCCTCTCCTTGCAACAATTTATCTCGGATACTGATCAATTTTTCATCATTAAACTGCTTTCCCTTAATCTTGTCAAGGAATGAAGATCTTGCCTCCACACAAGCTAAAAATCCTCCCTTCTCATTTACTTCTAATCTCATAAGGTCGTTAGCCAGAATCTGAACTTCTCTAGCCAATGGGCGTCTAGAAGCTTGCAAGTGAGCTAGACTTCCCATGCTTCCCGCCTTTCTACTTAAAGCATCCGCTACAACATTCGCCTTCCCCAGATGATACAAAATAGTGATGTCGTAGTCCTTCAGTAGTTCCATCCATCTCCTCTGTCTCAAGTTCAAATCTTTCTGAGTAAAGACATACTGTAGGCTATCATGATCCGTATAGACCTCACACTTAACCCCATATAAATAGTGTCTCCATTGCTTTAATGCAAACACTACCGCGGCCAATTCCAAATCATGAGTTGGATAGTTACGTTCATGCACTTTTAATTGTCTTGAAGCATAAGCAATCACATTCTTCTCTTGCATTAGTACTGCACCCAAACCTAAATAGGATGCATCACAATAGACAATGAAATTCTTACCTTCCACTGGCAAGGTGAGAGTTGGTGCAGTAGTCAACAAAGTCTTGAGCTTCTGAAAGCTTTCCTCACACTCATCCGACCATACAAATGGAACATTTTGCTTAGTCAAGTTCGTCAGTTGGGAGGCAATAGAAGAGAATCCCTTGACAAATCGGCGGTAGTAGCTAGCTAACCCAACAAAGCTCCTTATTTCTGACACATTAGTAGGTCTTACCCAATTCTTCACTGTCTCAATCTTAGAAGGATCCACCATCACTCCATCCTTAGAAACCACGTGCCCCAAGAAGGACACTGCATCTAGCCAAAACTCACACTTAGAGAACTTGGTATAAAGCTTTTTCTCCCTCAACATTTCCAATACCATTCTCAAATGCTCCTTATGTTCCTCCTTACTTTTAGAGTATATCAGTATGTCATCAATAAATACGATCACAAAGAGATCCAAATATGGCTTAAAAATCCCGTTCATCAAACTCATGAACGCAGCAGGGGCATTCGTAAGACCAAAAGACATCACTACAAATTCGTAATGCCCATACCTAGTTCTAAAAGCGGTCTTTGGCACATCCGTTGCCCGTATTTTCAATTGATGATAGCCGGATCTCAAGTCAATCTTAGAGAAGACACAAGCACCTTGTAACTGATCGAACAAGTCATCAATGCAAGGAAGAGGATACTTGTTCTTTATGGTTACCTTGTTCAACTGCCGGTAGTCTATGCACATCCGAAAACTCCCATCCTTCTTCTTTACAAACAAAACCGGAGCACCCAAGGAGATACACTTGGTCTAATGAAGCCTTTGCTCAACAACTCTTGAAGTTGTGCTTTTAACTCTCTTAACTCCGCGGGAGCCATTCTATAAGGGGGTATAGAAATGGGGCGAGTACCGGGTTCAAGATCAATATAGAAGTCAATATCCCTATCTGGTGGCATACCAGGAAGATCTGCAGGGAACACATCCAGAAACTCACGGACCACCGAAACCGACTCAATCGAAGGTACTTGGGTAGTGTCATCCTTGAGATGTGCCAAGAAAGCTAAACACCCTTTACTAACCATTTTCTTAGCACGAAGAAAGGAGATGATACACACCGGATTGGAAGTGTAGTCACCTTCCCACACTAACGGATCTGTCCCAGGCTTGGCTAACGTCACCGTTTTAGCATTACAATCCAAGATCGCAAATTGCGGAGAAAGCCAAGTCATACCCAGAATTACATCAAAATCATCCATTTCTAAGATAACCAAATCTACATAAGTGTTGCTCCCCACGAAGTTCACCAAACAAGACCTATATACCTTTTCAACTACCACAGACTCACCCACCGGTGTAGAAACACGAATAGGCATATCAAGTAATTCACAATGTAAATTTAGACCATTAGCAAATGAGGAAGATACATAAGAAAATGTGGATCCAGGATCAAACAATACATAAGCCATGCAATCACAAACCAGAAGATTACCTGTGATGACAGCATCAGATGCCTCCGCTTCAGACCGCCCAGGGAAAGCGTAACAATGGGCCCTATCGTTTGTCTGTCCATTGCCCCTACCATGTTGTGATGTAGTGGCTCTAGTTTGCCCACCACCTCGGCCATTTTGGTGACCACCATTACCTCGACCACCACGTCCTCCAGAATAACGGCCTCTACCATGACCACCTCTACCTCTAGCCATTGGGGATCTATAACTCTGTTTTGGACAATTCCTCCTAATATGTCCAGTCTCCCCACATCCATAACACTCTCTGGAGTCAAGCATAGGTCTCTCAGAGAAGTGTTGACCGGTCTGAGGTGGACCCCCAACTACAGTCTGTAGTGAAGATTGAATGGGTCGAACTGAGTAACCTCCGGAACCCTGTCCTCTAGAGTAAGAACCATTAAACTCACCTCCCTTTCGAAACCTCTTTGATGTCGATGCCATGGTGAATTCATCTGGCTTCACTCCTTCCACCTCTACCACGAAATCTACCACTTCTTGGAAGGATTTTGCCATAGCCGCTACCTGTAAGGCTGAAATCCACAACTCTGACCTCAACCCCTTCACAGAATGACGAATCCGCTCTTGTGGACTGAAACAAAGTTGAGTGGCATATCTGGATAGTGCACGAAACTTAGCCTCATATGCATTGACCGACATCCTACCTTCTCTAGGCTCAAGAACTCATCCCTTTTCCTATCCCTCAAAGTCCGGGGGATATACTTCTCCATAAACAAGCTAGAGAATGAGGCCCAAGTCATAGGTGGTGCCTTTGTTGGTTGACACTCAACATGTGAATGCCACCACATTTTGGCGTTCCCTTGAAACTGGTAAGTCACAAACTCAACACCAAACCGTTCTACTATACCCATCTTGTATAATAGCTCATGACAGCCAACCAGAAGATCGTAGGCATCCTCAGATTTAGCACCCTTGAAGACCGGAGGTTTCAATTTCAAGAACTTACTAAAAATTTCATGCTGATCATTTATCATTATAGGCCCTGTAGTCAGACGAGGAAATGTGCCTATTTCCAGTGAGGCATCCATGCGGGGAGCCACAGTAGCCGCATATTGTACCTCCGGAACCTGAGGTGCTGGTGCAGAAAACACTGGAGGTGTCTGGCCTTGATCAGATAACCCGCTAAGATAAGCAAGAACCTGATTGATCATCTCTGGGGTAGGTTGGGGTGGCAATTCCTCATTCTGCACTTGTTCATTCTCCTTATCCTCCCCTTCTCTTACTACTTCCTCAGTCGGTGGAGGAGTCACCGCCCTAGTACCAGATGGGCTAGGTGCTTGTCCTCTTCCTCTAGAGGATGTCCTCCCACAACCTCTTCCACGGCCTCTTGCCGCTACTCTTCCTCTAGCTACAGTCCCACTGGCTGGTTCAGACGCACCCTATCCCGCCGGTGCTGGTGTTGGCGCGGTTGTTTCTCTAGTTCTAACCATCTACGAAATAGAGTGAAGATTGTCAGATACCAATTTGTATCACCTAGATACCAATTGGATCCAAGTAATAGCACGAAAGAAAGAAAGAAAGAATGGAATTTTCCTAAAGTCTTATAACCTCTCAAAGAAAAGTAAAGGCGTCCCCCTACCATCCCTTAAGACTCTAATAGACTCGTTCTTGTGTGATGAGACCAACGAACCTAATGCTCTGATACCAAGTTTGTCACGACCCAAAACCGAGCCGCGACTGGCACCCACACTTACCTTCCTATGTGAGAACCAACCAATCTAAACCTTAACATTTCAATGTAATATCATCATAAAATAATGCGAAAGACTTAAACTCATTAATAAAAACCAATTCAATAACTATTATTTCCCAAAATCTGGAAGTCATCATCACAAGAACATCTATGATCAAATTACTAAATCTAAGATTTTCTAAGAAGCTAAAAAATACATAAAAGCTAGTCCATGCCGGAACTTCAAGCATCAAGACATGAATAGGAAGATCCAGTCCAAGCTAGAAGCATTAGCTCACCCTGATATCCGAAGTAATGAAGACTGGCTAGAGTTACTGTTGAGTCGAAGATGACGGCACGTTTGCTGCACTCCACAAATAAACAAGAAGAAAACATAAAAGTAGGGGTCAGTACAAAACACGGGTACTGAGTAGATATCATCGGCCAACTCAAAATAGAAATCAATATATACCAAGTAATATCATAAAATCAACTATGATACTCAACATGTAGCAACAACAAGTACTATATCATTAACAATTATCGTCAAGTTCACACATGAGGACTCAAGCCTCAATACCATACTCATTTGGGAATTATGTTAATTAGATTGAGTATATTACCATCTTTCAAGATTCATTATCTTTATTTCTCTTGTGTCGGTACGTGACACTCCGCTCCCTCATATTCATTAATCCTCTTGTGTCGGTACGTGACACTCCGCTCCCCTAAATCTACGTGTCGGTTCGTGACACCCGATCCCCTAAATCTACGTGTCGGTTCGTGACACCCGATCCCCTAATCTCCTTCTATAAATTCATCAAGCCTTCTTTCTTACCAAGGCATCATCAATCTCATTATTTTAGTTCATCACGCCTTCTTTTATACCAAGGCCTCATTTTTAACAGAGAGATTAGGGTTTTGCAAGATTTGGGATTCAATAACTTCATCATGCTTATATAATCACAATTATATAATTACATTCATGCAAGCATACAATTAAGCACATAGCAGGGTTTACAATATTATCAATACATATCATTCGCTATTAAGAGTTTACTACGAATATTGTAAGAGAAACCATAACCTACCTCCACCGAAGATTAGTGATCAAGCAAGCAATTTCCCAAGCTTTGTTTCTCTTCGTTTCTCGTTCGACTCTCTCTCTCTTTCTCTTGTTCTTTCTATTTTCTTTATTCAAAACCCTCTTTCTTTTACCCTAATTAGCATATAATTAAGAATAAAAGATGGCAATAATAACCCACTAATTAACTTAAGGTTACCTCTTTTAACCCCCAAGTAATTAGACTTATTAACATTAACCCACTAACTATATAATTAAAGCAGGAATAGTCAAAAACGTCCCTTAAAACAATTAAGGAAATCCGACTCAGACTGGGATTACGCAACCTGCGACGGCCTGTCGTGCCTGCGACGGTCCGTCCTGCAGGTCGTCGCAAGATTCAGAGACTCAATTTTCACCAAAAAGTCTGTGATGGTCCATCCTGCCATTTCGTTACGAAGTTCAGAGAGTCGATTTTCAGTACCCAATTTCAAATTTTCTAAGTGTTTTGAAACGAGACCCTGCGACGATCCGTCGTGCCCATGACGGTCCGTCTTGGGGTCCGTCGCCTCAGCCTGTTTTTCCAGAAATAAAATCTGCTGTTCAAAACGACTAAACAGGTCGTTACAGAAAATAACATTGATATATTACTAACTTCTTGTATTGATCCCATAGGAGCATGTAACAATCATTGTTAAATAAGAACATGACCAAATGCATGAAAAAATAACTTTAAAAAGTGAGATTTGTGAGAAATTATTCTTATAAGTTGAATAAAAAAGGTTATTATTAATTTAGAATGATGAATTTTATAAATGGATTATCTAACAAGGAATCAACATCATTTATATGTTATAGTTGTTTAATATCTCACGTTTGATTCTGTTAGAGTAATTTTAAAATGGTACTTGTCTCTTCCAGGAAAAAATTAGGAAAGATGTCCTTTTTTCTTCTATAAAGTGGTGATTAGACCAGCTATAGATTTATGCATGGGGTAGAGTGGGTGTCAATTAAGTACTCTCACACTCAAAAAATGAATGAAGAGAAGAGCGGATATCAACCGTAGGTTTAAAGGATATCAAAATACTAAAATATTTGGATGAAAATGAACTCAAGTTGATATTCTCATGGAAATACAAAATATGAGGTATGAATTGCTCATGCTTCTAGTAAGTTAGTATGCTCGCTATATTTTTTGTAAAATTATCATAACTTTGCACTGCAAATAGAATTAACGAGTAGTTGGCGAAATATGAAAGAAGACTTAAAGATTGTTGATTGGAAAGGGTATAGGCCACACATTTCTTTAAATTTCAGTTGATACAAATTTTGGAAATCGATCCAAGTAAAAACTTATATTAAAATTAACCGGTAAGAAACTTTCAACTCAAGTTTGTGCTAGAGCATTTATTTGGCCTTATCAATTTTGTTCTACCTAATTTCTCTTTCATGACCACATATTTTTCCAACTTATGATGTCGAAAATCATGTTGAATGCAACTAATTCGATAATTGATAGGAGTATTATTTTGTTACAGGCAAAACAATCAAGTAACAAGAGCATTGAGGCAAGGCAGAGGTGATCCCAAATAGAAACTAAGAACTAATAGTTTATGGGCTATTTCTTATTAGTTTTGGCGCTGAAGGTCGTTCAAATTATTAGTGAAGTGACCTAT
The DNA here is from genome assembly GCF_036512215.1 of Solanum lycopersicum. Taxonomy (NCBI): domain Eukaryota; kingdom Viridiplantae; phylum Streptophyta; class Magnoliopsida; order Solanales; family Solanaceae; genus Solanum; species Solanum lycopersicum. The sequence goes on along the minus strand of NC_090801.1, from coordinate 55,043,917 downwards.
TATTATATATATGAGCAGTATAATGTTGTTTCTTTTTTAGATCTTCTAAGAGTAGTGTTAAACAAGGTTCTTCCCATTATCCCATATGTTGAATTAATGTATAGGTGATTGCTACTGAGGCATTGTCTGTGAGGCCTTGGTTGCTTTATTAATTGAAGATATTATGTAATGTTTTGCTATTATGAAAGAAGCCAGTTGTTACACTTATAGCATAGGATGATAATAGAGTAATTTCATGGCAGATTATTTCTTATTATTAAAGTTTAAGATGGTTGAAGTAGAGGTGAGTGGGGTAGATTACCTAGGAAATTACGTATGAAGTTAATTAAATTTGAATTATTTACATTATTTTCTTCAATGTAAGATTTATTTTTAATTCGTATGGATGTAATAACTATCTATTTTTAACAGTATATTGTTTATTTTGGGCAAGATTTGTAAAATAAAACAGTCCAAAATCTCATTATGATGTCTTGGTGATCCATTCAACTTTTTGATGGTGGCTGTATTTTTCATTAAAGATTTTTTTATTGAGAGCAACAAAACGAATTAGTGAAAAACTAAACAAATATCCATCAAAATATAAAAGGATTAGGATATCCAATTAATGGCAACAGACAAATAAGGTAAAAATTAAATTCATTTATTATTGTCGGGATAATGCACAAGTACCTCCTCAACCTATGCCCGAAATCCCAGAGACACACTTATACTATACTAAGGTCCTTTTACCCCCTGAACTTATTTTATAAGTAATTTTCTACCCCTTTTTAGCCTACGTGGCACTAGTTTGAAAAAAAAGTCAACCATCGTTGGGCCCACAAGATAGTGCCACGTAGGTCGAAAAGGGGTAATAAATTATTAATAAAATAAGTTCAGGGAGTTAATAGGACCTTAGTATAGTATAAGTGTGTCTCTGAGATTTCCGGCATAGGTTGAGGGGGTACTTGGGCATTATCCCATTATAGTCCAAGGATAATTTTAATTATTTCTTCAAAAAATATCTCTATTTTGAATTTTGAACCCAAATGCAATATTTTCCCACTTCCTTTGATCAGGATTTCCAATAAAATGGTAACAATATTTGAACAAATAATTTTAAAAGGTTAAATGTATCTATTGTAATCTAAGGGTAATTTTGAATATTTCTTAAGAAAAATAACTCATATTTGACCTGTTTTGAATTTTTAAACCCAAATGCAACATTTACCTGCTTCCTTTTTTTTTCTTCTTTTTTTCTTATTGAATCGAAAATTCAAATGTTATAATTTTACATCATATTTCTTGCTTTATTTACTTTTATTCATGATCATCCTTTTCTCTTATTTATATCAAATTCATGGAGAACTTGATGAAATAATTGTTATTACACCTTTTTTTTATATGTTTCTAAATATATAAAGTTCATGACACAATACATTCTTTGTCATATGTATGTACGATATTGATATCAATTTGATAACAATACCTTTTTTGTCATATGTCTCTAAGGTATTGCTATCAAATTCATAACAAGAATTAAATTGTAATTTGAATCACTACTACTCATATATATAAAGTATGTTATGATTGAAATTATTATGGACTTTCATGTAATTTTATTATACATGTGAATTATTAAAAATATTGACAAAACTTTATGTTTTAATTAAGATAGAAAGAAAAAAATAGAAGAAAGTGGAAAAGAAAGCTAGCTACAACACTCATAAGGTTGGGCTTCGTTGGTCATTTCAAGACCCTTTCATTTGAAGGGCCAAATCACCCTTGCATCTTGAATTTTTGGCCCACGAAGCTTGGACCGGATGGATCTGAGTTGGCCTTTACAATTTTTGCAATTCTCATGAGAAAAAGGACAAATTTATAATAAATACACAGGGACTATATAATAATTTTAATTTCATTTCAATCCCTGTGGAGTACTATAAATAAGGATCCATTAATCCTGAATGCATCACACAAACTCCTCCTCCTCACCCTCTTTCCTCTCCTCTCCTCCTCCTCCTCCTCCTCCTCCTTCTCCTTAAAAGAAAAAAAAATAAAATACAAAACAGACTCAGTTACACGGTGTATGGAAGTTTCAATTTATCACCTTTAATAAACTCTTTTCTTCGAACCAAGCCATAGATGACCATACAAGGATTCACTTTAAGGAGGGTAGGGTTAAAGGAATCCACCAAAATTTTTTTGTCTCATTTCCTAATTCTCAACAACAAGAAAGTTCTACTACAATTGACTCATCATCAACTCACCACCAACAACAAATCTTTTCTATTAACACAACTGACATTGATTCACCAAATTCTCACAAATTGGTTCTATCTCCGGTAGAAACCCCTCTTAAGCAAGATTTGCGGCTTCGTGATATGAATACTCTGGCGAGACTCAGGGGTCGCCTTACCAAAGAGGAGGAAAAAGTTGTTTTGCTTCTTCTTGATATGGCTAAGAAATAGGTTACTCGTTAATTTTGATGTGTGTGTGTGCGTGCGTTGCGCGTGCGTGCATGCGTGCGTGTGAGCGTGCGTGTGTGTGTGTATTTCAATTTGCACCATTTTTGTAATTCCTTTATAATTACTTTGTGATTGATATTAATATGAACTTTCATGTAATTTTGTTAGACATGTGAAATAGTTAAAATATTGACAAAGTTTGAAGTTTTAATAAAGATAGAAAGAAAAAAATAGAAAAAAGTGGAAAAGAAAGCTAGGGGTTGGGCTTGGTTAGTCATTTTGACACCCATTCAAATGAAGGGCTGGATCACCCTTCCACCTTGAATTTTTGGACCACGAAGTTTGGGCCGAGCGGATATGAGTTGGCCTTAATGATTTTTGCAATTCTCATGAGAAAAAGGACTAACATATAATAAATACATAGGAAATATATAATAATATTTAATGTTATTTCAATCCATGTGGAGTACTATAAATAAGGAGCCTTTACTCCTGAAGGCATAAATTTTGATGTGTGTGCGTGTGTGTACGTGCGTCGTGCGTGTGTGTGTGCGTGTGTGTATTTCAATTTGCACCATTTTTGTGATTCCTTTCAAAGTTAAATAATTTATGTCTTTTTCCTTCTTAAGTTTCAATCTTTTGCTTAAATAGATATATTCTATGATCAAATTTATAATCAATTATGGAGATATGAAAGTTTGGATAGAGAGAGGAAACCCTAAGTTTTTAAACCTTTATACCCTCTTCGAAATTTCTTAGATGTCATTTGATTTTCAAAACATAAGATTCCATCACCAATCCACTTTTTATATATAATATAATCAAAAAAATTTAATATGAAATAATACTAACCATAGCTAATGCCTCCGGTCAAATACGAGATTTATAAATGTAATACTAATAATCGATACGAGAAAGTAAACTTTATAATTACTTTGTACAAAAGTGAAAATAACATTTTCAAATGACTTTTATGTGAAAAAAAAAACCTCTAATAAAAAAGGCATAAAACATATAAAAAATTATTTGTGAAGGAACATATACGCAATTTAATATCTTTAATGAGATAACCTAGATAATCCTTTTTCTTTAGAGGATTTCTTTTCATAACTTATTCGAAAGAATTTTTTTTTTAAATTAATGTAATCCCGAAAAGAACCTAAACTCTAATACAACTCAATTAGAGTGAAATCTTAAAATTCATATAAAAGAATCAACTAAACCAATTAGTTATGGAGAATCATGAGATATAAATCGATTTATATTTTGTTAGTAGTGGATTTCGATTGAAAGGAAATAAGCGATGGTCAAGGACTATGCTTTGATGAATATGGTGAATATACATGGTGGAGAATAGGATTCGCTAAGAGTTGAATGAAATGTTTCAGCGATGTATTATTCTCTTTCTCTATCTCAAGTGCTTAAGGGAGATTATTTGGTATAAGAAAGAGTGTTTTTGTCCATTTCAAGTCAGTTAACAAAGTTGTAAGGGTTTGTGTAGGATTACGGGAAAAATATGTGTGTATGCAAGAGTATGTGTTCAAGTCATCATGAGAGTGCGAATAAAAAAAATGACGATGTATATAGTGTACCAGGTAATTATCATAATGGTGTATACGAAAATTGTGATTTTGTATAGAATGTATCAAGACATGTGATGATGTAGATGAAAAACGTGACTGTGTGTATAGTGTGTCAGATCATTATGAGGGTGCGTGTATATTGTAAGGGATAAAACAAAAAAACTGTAATGGAATCTTTTAGCTTGTTGATGTTGGTTGTATTTTTCTTAAAAGATTTTTTAGTGAGAACAACAAAACGAATTAGTGAAAAACTAAAAAAATATTCATAATAAAGTAAAAGGATTAGGATATCCAAAAAATGGTAACGGACTAATAAGGTAAAAAGTTGAATGCTTTTATTATAGTCAAAGGATAATTTTAATTATTTCTTGAAAAAAATAACTCTATTTTGAATTTTTAAACCCCAAATGAAATATTTACCGGCTTCCTCTTCTTTTTTTTTTTTTTAATTTTCTTATTGACTCGAAAATTCAAATGTTATAATTTTACATCATATTTCTTGCATTATTTACATTTATTTATGATTATTATTTTCTATTGTTTGTATCAAATTCATGAAGAACTTGATGAAATAATTATTATTACACTTTTTTGTTATATGTTTCTAAAGTCTTTATATAAAATTCAAAACAATACATTTTTTGTCACATGTATGTAAGATATTGATATCAAATTGATAACAATACCTTTTTTGACATATGTCTGTAAGTCTTAATATCAAATTCATAACAAGAATTTAATTGTAATTGGAATCACTACTACTCATATATATAAAGTATGTTGTGATTGATATTAATATGAACTTTCATGTAATTTTGTTAGACATGTGAAATAGTTAAAATATTGACAAAGGTTGAAGTTTTAATAAAGATAGAAAGAAAAAAATAGAAAAAAGTGGAAAAGAAAGCTAGGGGTTGGGCTTGGTTGGTCATTTCGAGACCCTTTCAAATGAAGGGCTGGATCACCCTTCCACTTGTATTTTTGGCCCACGTAGTTTTGGCCGAATGGATCAGAGTTGGCCTTACCGATTTTCGCAATTCTCATGAGAAAAAGGACTAACATATAATAAATACATGGGAAATATATAATAATAGTTAATGTTATTTCAATCCCTGTGGAGTACTATAAATAAGGAGCCTTTACTCCTGAAGGCATAAATTTTGATGTGTGTGTGTGCGTGTGAGCGTCCGTGCGTGCGTGTGTGTGCGTGTGTGTATTTCAATTTGCACCATTTTGTAATTCTTTTCAAAGGTAAATAATTTATGTCTTTTTCCTTCTTAATTTTCAATCTTTTGCTTAAATAGATATATTCTATGATCAAATTTATAATCAATTATGGAGGTATGAAAGAGGGGATAGAGAGAGGAACCCTAAATGTTTTAACCTTTATACCCTCTTCGAAATTTCTTAGATGTCATTTGATTTTCAAAACATAAGATTCCATCACCAATCCACCTTTTATATATGATATAATCAAAAAATTTGATATGAAATAATACTAACCATAGCTAATACCTCTGGTCAAATACGAGATTTATAAATGTAATACTACTAATCGATACGAGAAAGTAAACTTTATAATTACTTTGTACAAAAGTGAAAATAACATTTTCAAATGACTTTTATGTGAAAAAAAAAAACCTCTAATGAAAAAGGCATAAAACATATAAAAAATTATTTGTGAAGGAACATATACGCAATTTAATATCTTTAACGAGATAACCTAGATAATCCTTTTTCTTTAGAGGATTTCTTTTCATAACTTATTCGAAAGAATTTTTTTTTAAATTAATGTAATCCCGAAAAGAACCTAAACTCTAATACAACTCAATTAGAGTGAAATCTTAAAATTCATATAAAAGAATCAACTAAACCAATTAGTTATGGAGAATCATGAGATATAACTCGATTTATATTTTGTTAGTAGTGGAATTCGATTGAAAGGAAATAAGCGATGGTCAATGACTATGCTTTGATGAATATGGTGAATATACATGGTGGAGAATAGGATTCGTTAAGAGTTGAATGAAACGTTTCAGGGATGTATTATTCTCTTTCTCTATCTCAAGTGCTTAAGGGAGATTATTTGGTATAAGAAAGACTGTTTTTGTCCATTTCAAGTCAGTTAACAAAGTTGTAAGGGTTTGTGTAGGATTACGGGAAAAATATGTGTGTATGCAAGAGTATGTGTTCAAGTCATCATGAGGGTGCGAATAAAAAAATGACGATGTATATAGTGTGCCAGGTAATTATCATAAGGGTGTATACGAAAATTGTGATTTTGTATAGAATGTATCAAGACATGTGATGATGTAGATGAAAACCGTGACTGTGTATAGTGTGTCAGATCATTATGAGGGTGCGTGTATATTGTAAGGGACAAAACAAAAAAACTGTAATAGAATCTTTTAGCTTGTTGATGTTGGTTGTATTTTTCTTAAAAGATTTTTTTTTATTGAGAACAACAAAACGAATTAGTGAAAAACTAAAAAAATATCCATAAAAATGTAAAAGGATTATGATATCCAAAAGATGGTAACGGACTAATAAGGTAAAAAGTTGAATGCTTTTATTATAGTCAAAGGATAATATTAATTATTTCTTGAAAAAAGTAACTCTATTTTGAATTTTTAAACCCCAAATGCAATATTTACCGGCTTCCTCTTCTTTTTTTTTAATTTTCTTATTGACTCGAAAATTCAAATGTTATAATTTTACATCATATTTCTTGCATTATTTACATTTATTTATGATTATTATTTTCTATTGTTTATATCAAATTCATGAAGAACTTGATGAAATAATTATTATTACACTTTTTTGTTATATGTTTCTAAAGTCTTTATATAAAATTCAAGACAATACATTTTTTGTCACATGTATGTAAGATATTGATATCAAATTGATAACAATACCTTTTTTTGTCATATGTCTGTAAGTCTTAATATCAAATTCATAACAAGAATTTAATTGTAATTGGAATCACTACTACTCATATATATAAAGTATGTTGTGATTGATATTAATATGAACTTTCATGTAATTTTGTTAGACATGTGAAATAGTTAAAATATTGACAAAGGTTGAAGTTTTAATAAAGATAGAAAGAAAAAAATAGAAAAAAGTGGAAAAGAAAGCTAGGGGTTGGGCTTGGTTGGTCATTTCGAGACCCTTTCAAATGAAGGGCTGGATCACCCTTCCACTTGTATTTTTGGCCCACGTAGTTTGGGCCGAATGGATCAGAGTTGGCCTTACCGATTTTCGCAATTCTCATGAGAAAAAGGACTAACATATAATAAATACATGGGAAATATATAATAATAGTTAATGTTATTTCAATCCCTGTGGAGTACTATAAATAAGGAGCCTTTACTCCTGAAGGCATAAATTTTGATGTGTGTGTGTGCGTGTGAGCGTCCGTGCGTGCGTGTGTGTGCGTGTGTGTATTTCAATTTGCACCATTTTGTAATTCCTTTCAAAGTTAAATAATTTATGTCTTTTTCCTTCTTAATTTTCAATCTTTTGCTTAAATAGATATATTCTATGATCAAATTTATAATCAATTATGGAGGTATGAAAGAGGGGATAGAGAGAGGAACCCTAAATGTTTTAACCTTTATACCCTCTTCGAAATTTCTTAGATGTCATTTGATTTTCAAAACATAAGATTCCATCACCAACCACCTTTTATATATGATATAATCAAAAAATTTGATATGAAATAATACTAACCATAGCTAATACCTCCGGTCAAATACGAGATTTATAAATGTAATACTAATAATCGATACGAGAAAGTAAACTTTATAATTACTTTGTACAAAAGTGAAAATAACATTTTCAAATGACTTTTATGTGGAAAAAAAACCTCTAATGAAAAAGGCATAAAACATATAAAAAATTATTTGTGAAGGAACATATACGCAATTTAATATCTTTAACGAGATAACCTAGATAATCCTTTTTCTTTAGAGGATTTCTTTTCATAACTTATTCGAAAGAATTTTTTTTTTTTAAATTAATGTAATCCCGAAAAGAACCTAAACTCTAATACAACTCAATTAGAGTGAAATCTTAAAATTCATATAAAAGAATCAACTAAACCAATTAGTTATGGAGAATCATGAGATATAACTCGATTTATATTTTGTTAGTAGTGGATTTCGATTGAAAGGAAATAAGCGATGGTCAAGGACTATGCTTTGATGAATATGGTGAATATACATGGTGGAGAATAGGATTCGTTAAGAGTTGAATGAAACGTTTCAGGGATGTATTATTCTCTTTCTCTATCTCAAGTGCTTAAGGGAGATTATTTGGTATAAGAAAGAGTGTTTTTGTCCATTTCAAGTTAGTTAACAAAGTTGTAAGGGTTTGTGCAGGATTACGGGAAAAATATGTGTGTATGCAAGAGTATGTGTTCAAGTCATCATGAGGGTGCGAATAAAAAAAATGACGATGTATATAGTGTGCCAGGTAATTATCATAAGGGTGTATACGAAAATTGTGATTTTGTATAGAATGTATCAAGACATGTGATGATGTAGATGAAAAACGTGACTGTGTGTATAGTGTGTCAGATCATTATGAGGGTGCGTGTATATTTTAAGGGACAAAACAAAAAAACTGTAATGGAATCTTTTAGCTTGTTGATGTTGGTTGTATTTTTCTTAAAATATTTTTTATTGAGAACAACAAAACGAATTAGTGAAAAACTAAAAAAATATCCATAAAAATGTAAAAGGATCAGGATATCCAAAAAATGGTAACGGACTAATAAGGTAAAAAGTTGAATGCTTTTATTATAGTCAAAGGACAATATTAATTATTTCTTGAAAAAAGTAACTCTATTTTGAATTTTTAAACCCCAAATGCAATATTTACCGGCTTCCTCTTCTTTTTTTTTTAATTTTCTTATTGACTCAAAAATTCAAATGTTATAATTTTACATCATATTTCTTGCATTATTTACATTTATTTATGATTATTATTTTCTATTGTTTGTATCAAATTCATGAAGAACTTGATGAAATAATTATTATTACACTTTTTTGTTATATGTTTCTAAAGTCTTTATATAAAATTCAAAACAATACAATTTTTTGTCACATGTATGTAAGATATTGATATCAAATTGATAACAATACCTTTTTTGTCATATGTCTCTAAGTCTTAATATCAAATTCATAACAAGAATTTAATTGTAATTGGAATCACTACTATCATATATATAAAGTATGTTGTGATTGATATTAATATGAACTTTCATGTAATTTTGTTAGACAGCTAAGAAATAGGTTACTAGTTAATTTATATATATATATATATATATATATATATTTCAATTTGATCCATCTTTATAATTCCTTTCAAAGCTTAAAAAATTTGTCTTTTTTCTTCTTAATTTCAATCTTTTGCTTAGAGTGAAATCTTAAAATTCATCAAAAGGAATCAACTAAACTTATTAGTAATGGAGAATTATGAGATATTACTCTATATATATTTTGTTAGTAGTGGACCTCGATTGAAAGGAAATGAGTGATGGTCAAGGACTATGCTTTGATGAATATGGTGAATATACATGGTGGAGAATAGGATTTATTATAAGTTAAATTAAATATTTCAGCGATGTATTGTGCTCTTCTCTATCTCAAGTGCTTTAGGGAGATTATTTGGTATATGAAAGAGTGTTTTTGTTCATTTCAATTAGTTAAGAAAGTTGTAAGGGTGTGTATAGGATTACGAGAAAAATATGTGTGTATGCAAGAGTATGAGTTCAAGTCATCATGAGGGTGCGAATAAAAAAAATGATGATGTATATAGTGTACCAGGTAATTATCATAAGGGTGTATACGAAAATTGTGATTATGTGTAGAATGTATAAAGACATGTGATGATGTAGATGAAAAACGTGACTGTGTGTAGAGTGTGTCAGATCATTATGAGGGTGTGTGTATATTCTAAGGGACAAAACAAAAAAACTGTAATGTAATCTTCCCCAAATAAGTCACAAAATTATTGGTACTCTTTTTTTTTAAAGAGTGCATTAACAAATACCAAAAAATACTATTAGTTAATCAATTAATTAACATTAACAAAGAAAAATAAAATAGAATTAACAAAATACAAATCTAAAACAAAATTATTTTTCTAAAGTTTTTCTTCTTTCAAATAAAACGAAATGTATATCTTCAAGAAACGTCTTCTTTTGGTATGATTTTTAAATTATCAATAAATCCTATGAAAATGAAAAAGAAAGACAAAATACTAAGATTAATTCCAGCCATATAATGTAATGCAAAAATAGTATTTAGAAAAATATATGAAAGACAAATAAAAATCATATTTCTTGAAAACAATAAGATATAATAAACACTAGTCATTGAATTTGGTTATTAAATTTAGGAAAAATGATTTAAAAAATTACTCCATATTAGAAGATATAAATTAAGATAAAAAGGAGTATTTTGATAAAATTTGTAACAATGTTTGGCCAAATAAGGAAAATATATAAATATATATATATCATGGTCAATGGGTATTGTTTTTATATTTCTTTGAATAAATAAATAAAAAACATCAACTTTGACCTCTTTTTGAATTTTGAAATCCTAAATGTACTCTTCTTCTTCTTCTTCTTCTTCTTCTTCTTCTCATTTTAGCTTTATAAATTAAAACATGAGAATCTAACATCAACAATGGGCAAGGATTATACTTTGATAAATATGTTGAATATATATGGTGGAGAATAGGAATTATTAAGAGTTAAAATGAAATGTTTCAGCGATATATTGTGTTCTTTCCCTATCTCAAGAGCTTAAAGAGAGATTATTTGGTATAGGGAAGAGTCGTTTTGTCCTTTTAAATTCAATGAAGAAAAATGCAAGGGTGTGTGTAGGATTACGAGAAAAATATGTGAGTACACAAGAGTA